>NC_054376.1:14511576-14811576 GCF_017654675.1 Xenopus laevis | reverse complement strand
CTTCCTCTGGATCAACTAGCAGTTAGGCAGGTTAAAGGGACTTAAAAGGTTGAACTTGATGGACGTGTGTCTTTTTTTAACCTAACTTACTATGTTATTATGTCCCAGCATTGATATCTCTAGTTAAACATAGGCCTAGTAACCCATGTGTCACTAGCCTTTAATATACTTCCACTCTTCATTTTGTCTTCCATTCCATTGTCTCAGGCATCAGGTTCATCCTCATTGCTTACCATAGCTGCAGTGGTATAATCCTCAAAGTGGGCATGGCCAGTTCCCTAAAGGATGTTGTTGGGTAGAGTCAGAGAAGAACAGTCTTTACTGAATTATATATGTAGAGATGCATCACATGAAACATATTAGGGATCATTACACCGTGCAGAGCACTGTGCAAAGTCAAGAAAGCAAGTCCAGTCTTTTGTACACTTGCACTCCCTCTCAATTGCTGCAGGTCTCTGTACTCCAAAAGGAACCCAATAAACCATTGTGTGTCTTTTACATACATCAGTGCCTACATTCAACAGCTCTGTATTCATCATACGTGTACATGTCCTTCCTTCCTCCAACCGTACCCGTCCCCCAGCTTGGGTCATGCAACGCAATTTGGGAAGAGCCGGCAGGCCCAGGCCACTATAGAGCCCTCGCTTACTTGCTTAACTACTGGCTTGCTCTGTGCCTGCTGCCACTGCTTTTTGCACCTAGTGCAGGACTTACAGCAGAACAGATGGTGAAGGATCACCAAAGTATATGCGTTAGTCCGGCAGTAGGCGCAGAGCTTTGACCGACCCCATACAGAAGTGCTTTTTCAATGAGCACTAAAAGGGGACTGAGGTCATAGTAGTTAAAGTTGTTTATAACCAGATTACACTATACCAGCATAGTCACCTAACCATAATTCTGCAGAACAGCTCCCCCCCCATTTTTTTGGGGAGATTCTGGATTATAACACAGGCTTAAATCTGAAACAGTTGTGTCCACTTTATTTGATGTAATTGACAATATTTCTTTTTGCTGTTTTGATGGTTTGGGCAGCACACTAAATGAAGATAGAATTGTTAAGTAAAGAAGAACTAACCCCCCCCCCACCATAAGCCCCCCTAAGCTTCCAGGCATTGCCCCATTCTCCCTCCCTGCAATGTGCTTTAGTGAAAAAAAAACCTTTAAAAAATTAAGGGTTAAATGCAGAGAAGCTCAGCGGAGCTCCCAGTCGCCATCTTGATCTTCAAATCATGTAATCAATGCTGATTTGCGCATGTGCAGTTGAAGCTTTATTGACACGTTCATAGAAAATTAATAGGAACATGTCAGTATAAAGTATGTGCTGCACCCGGAATATTCTCCCTCAAAGCCGCCCCGCGCACCTGCACTCACCCGACCCTCCGACACTGCTGAAAGACCTTCTGTGCAGTGACACTTGGCTGGGGGCAGCGCCATCCTTCCATAGGCTAATTACGAATCAAAACAGGACTTCAGCCTATTATGGGTGCAGCACATACTTTATACTGATACGTTCCTATGCTTTTTATAGGAACGTGTCAGTGTCGCTTTAAAGCCGATTCCTGACTTGGTCCAACTGTGCATGTGCCGGCAGGCTTCATGACAGTGAAGAGTTCCCAGTACTAATGAACACATTTCTCAAAGGTCGATTTTCGAATTAATGTGAATTTCTTTTTACTCTAATAAATTTGAATAAACTCTCATGGGAGGTTATTTAAAAAAAAATTTGAAGGTCTAATATTTGATCGAATAGTCCCGACTCAGAAATTAGAATTGAATTTTCAGAAAACTTGAATGTCAGGAAGGCAATTAAAATATTCAAATAGTCCGCACAGATAGATGTTCCCCTGTATTAAATGCAGTTAAGGAAGAACAGTTTCTCAAGTTTGCTCATAGCCTATACAGAGATATACCAGAAACAAATATACTAATGCAGGGTCGGACTGAAGCCTTGGGAGCCTTGGGGCTGCAAAACAAAGGGTCTTCCAAGCTGGTTGACCAATTTTTGAGCTGGATGCTTTAGTTTTGGGATAGGTAATGCTAGTAATATGTCTAATGGTAAAGCCAGCACGGATCTTATAAGGTCACAGATCTCTTTCCAGAAG
This sequence comes from Xenopus laevis, assembly GCF_017654675.1. Classification (NCBI taxonomy): domain Eukaryota; kingdom Metazoa; phylum Chordata; class Amphibia; order Anura; family Pipidae; genus Xenopus; species Xenopus laevis. The sequence goes on along the minus strand of NC_054376.1, from coordinate 14,809,474 downwards.
GTTGTTATTTTAGTGAAGGAGCAGATAATATGGGTCCCAACCTCTGAGCACCTATCGGGGAGGTCTATAGGAACTGCTTGGCTAGCCAGTTAGGTATCATTTCATCATGACGTTATACAGTATATTTTTTTTTTATGCTGTGTACACACCACTATCCTGCTGGCATTTTTCCAAATCTAAGCCCATTTTGAAAGTGGCAGGTCTTCCTCCAGTACTGTCCCCCAGTATTGCATATACTTGTTTTAAGAAAAGGATTCTCTGGTAGAGTTATCATTAATTTATATAAACAGGAAATTAAACTTTTATATGGATGTGGATTGGCAAAATCTCCTATGGGGTCAAGGTTATCATCATCGTGTTCCAGTTCCTTTTCCGTTTGTCTTTCAGTCTGTCACAGGGGTAGAGTTCATTATTCCCGGGATCAGTAAAGTGAATAATTTTTGTCATATGAACAGGTTCCCAGATCAATTTGTGAGATTTCTCTAAACCCATTGGGAACTCCTAGGTTGGCTAAAACTGGGATAAGGGGCAGGGAAGAACCACAGATAGAACACTTTCTTTTATATCTGTTCCAAATATTTACTGTGAACTGTATCAAATTGGTTGGGGGACAAGACAGGCATGTCTTAAGCTTATGTACAAACAAAAAGTTACTAAGGTGGTACCAGGGGTGCTTCGCCAATGAGGCGAGTTGAGGCTGTCGCCTCATGCGGCAGCGCCCCACTTTGTAACAGGGGCGGCAAAAATACTGCTACTGGTACTTTTAAGAGCGAATTTCCGGGGGAGGGGCCAGGATCGCCCCTGGGTGGTACGGTTGTGTAAAGAATGCTTCAATTTGGGTCTATTTTGTTTGGGAGGGATAGGGTTGTAGCAAAGCTAGTGCTTATGATAGGTGAGCAGCTTTATAGTATTTACAAATATTTGGGACTGCCAAGTCCCCTTTGGTGTGTGCTGGTTAATAACACTGATCTCGATATCCTAAATCTAAATCTAGTGTCACGAAGCATTCTGGGTATTTAAAGGCCCATTCCACTGGTCTTCGGTGCCCGTGATAGGATCGTGTTTCCTGGTGCTCCTGAGCCTTGTGCTATTTGTGTGCTATATCCTGAACCTGTTTGATTCCTGTTGTGACCCCTGCCTGGCTATTTGACTATTCTGACTTCTGGATCCTGACCCCTGCCTGATTACTGACTACCTCTTCTGATTAACCCTCTGATTGACTTCCTGGTTTGACCCTTGCCTGCCTGACTACGTTTATTCTCTGCCTGCCTCGACCCAGCCTGATCTGACTACTCTTTTGCCTAACTCCTTGTACTACGACCTTCTGTCCAAAGACTTTGCTTTACAGTCGTGCCCCTCTGCCTATCCAGAACCCTCATCTTGCACCTCTCGTTTAAGTGCAGGTGGCAGCCAAGTAAGCCGAGGGCTCCTCCCGAGGCCCAAAGGCGGTCACACTACTGGTGAAGCACGAGCCGAGACCAGGGTGCCTGGTGTTTGTTCTGGTGTTGGGTGCCAACCATGACAATATGATAACCTACCATAGAATTACGCCAACGGCCCACTAAGCAGATTTTTTGCTTTCCTCCAGAGGTGTTTTTTTTTTTATAGAGGCAGAGGGGTAGGGGTACCAAACAGGGATACCTGCTCTCTCTTTATTTACTGGCTTCAAAGCCCTTGGTGGCCTTAAACCTTTGTATGGCAAGCATGCATGTTGTTTATGCTGGTAGGCAGGGGCTGTATCTGCCAAGAACAAACTAGGTACATTCTTGTGCAGATGAGCTCCCCTCTCTGCAACGGTGTCTTCTGCTGCCTCCGCTGAGAGTTAGATGCAATGATAGCCCCTGGGCAACGAGGCTGGGGCCTGTTATGTCCTTTGAAAAAGGACAAACATATTTTCATTTGGGTGTTCAGTAGATCTCTGGCATTCATATTTAGGATATTTTTTTCTTGGTACCTAATGCTGTGTGGGAGATAAGATGCTAGAATGTGGAAGCTTTGAGGCAATTCAGGTATTTCATCAAGACCGACAATTTTGGGAAAGCATTATGACTCAGTAGTTTGGAGTAGAAAGACATGGATACACATTTTGGATATGTGTGTACTCTCTAAAAATGTATGGCTTGGGGGGGGTCAATATATATGTTTTGTTTTTTTACCCTGCAACAAATGTAGTAAATGTGTTGATTATTCAGTAGCTGGGACAATTTGTATGCACTAATTTTGAGGTCTAAACACCAGATATTTGGCAATCCTATGCACAATTGGCATAAAACTGTTCAGTGGACCCCTCACATACATATTTAGGCTGTTTTTTCTTTGTAGACCAGGCTGTTTGCCATATAATGTACCAATAAAGGCATTTAAATTGATTGGTGCTGTACGAAAACCTCTTTTTTGGATCAATGGTGGAGGATGGACCACTGATGGTACGTGCACCTTATATTGCTTTCATATTGAGGAATCCAGCTGACTCAAGCAAACAAGTATTGCTGTTTTTTCTTTGTACCTAATGCTGTGTGGGAGATTAAAAAAAATAAATAAACTTGCAGTTTTTTCATACATTTTTATAGAAACAACTAAGTTCAGGAAACTTTTGATATTTGGTAATTAGGAGCAGAAATACATGGCTACCTATTTTGGATTTGACAGAATGTGTACTTTTCAAAAAATATATAATTTCCTTGGGTAAACCTACTGTTTCCGGATTTTTTTGGCTTTGGAATCTAAAGTACCGGTATGCTGTATGGTGCTGTGCAAATTCCGTCATTTACTGCTGGAAGTTTTTCATCTATAGAAGTCAGAAATCTCCATAAAACTATACATATTTGGTGTTGGCACTTTCGAGACACGCGAGGCTTTACAAATCAGTTTATTGTGCATAAAATAATTTCTAAACCCCTATATCATTTTTTGGTATTTGGTATTTAGAGCTCTAAATCTTGCACCAGAAAGTGGAAATGCACAAAAACTCAGGAAGAAAGCTCAGGTTCTCCTAAAAAAAAACAACGATTAGTTTTACTAGGTAAACTAAAATTCTCCCAAAGAAAATGCCCCAAAACAAGAGAGAGCCAATAATTCTGATGGCATTCACAAGGTTAAATGCCACCTACATTACCTTGTTATGGTTAATTCCAGCTTATCAGACAGGTATCATATAGCGTGCCATTGCACTTTGAGGGGCAGATTTATCAAAAGTCAAGGTGAAATTTCGAATTCAAAAAATTTGAATTTCTAGCTATTTTTTGTGTACTTCGACTAGGGAATATTCCAAATTCAATTCGAATTTGAAAAAAAATCGAAAATTCGAATATCGAAATTTATCATGTACTGTCTCTTTAATAATTCGACTTCGACCATTCGCCTGCCGAATTGCTGTTTTAGCCTATGGGGGACCGCCTAGAACCTATTTGGAGTCAATTGGTAGACTTTGAAAAATAAAAGTTGTTTTTGGGAAAAACTAAGATTCAAATTCGATCGAATGCGCTACTACTTCGATTCGTACGATTAAAATTAGGCCGAATACGAACCTATTCCATCAAAAACAGACCTATTCGGGAAAAAAAAACCTTTGACTTAATTTCGGTTGGTGTTTTCGGATTTCGAAGTTTTTCAAATTCGACCCTTGATAAATATGCCCCAGAGTGTGCAAAAATACTTGTTTGAACTGTTGAACAACTTTCTCTAAATTCCACTAGGGGGTGCTATAATCTACAGATTGCTGCACATTCCATTGATTCTGATCAGCCATGCAAGAGAATATTTCTGCCAGGAGTGTAATTGGAGAAGCCAGTTTATTGTTTTGGCACATGTCTCTGCTTTCATTATTAAAATATATTCAGATTTCTACAGAATAAGGTACAAAATGAAAATGCATTCTGGTAGAAAGTCATTGAAAAAAGTCTCTTTCTGGGGAACTATCTGAAACCAACTGATGTGTTGGAAGGTGAACAACAAGAGGATTCCCTGCTTCACCCCAATAAGCTTGTTACAGTAGCTTTTCTGAGCCTTCGTCTGGTCACATGGGGGCAAATTCACTAACCTCCGAAAATTCGCCATTGACTGCTTCGCTCACATCGCAAAACACTTCATCAGGCGTAGATTCGCCAGGACGATGCTAATTCACTAGAATCCAAAGTTGCGTCCAGGGCGCCGAACGATGGCGAAGTTGCGCTAGAGTTACTGCGGCAAGTGGAGCGAAGTTGTGCTAGTGTTGGTTAATTTGCATACGGCGGGAAGTTAAAGTACAATGGACGTATATGTTGCAGCAAATACATTACATTACACAAGCCCAGGGAAGCTTGATAAAATAAAATAAAGTTGTTATAATACCCTACACATGAGCCCAGTGTATAGTTTAGGTGCCATATGTTAACAAATGTAGGGGGGAAGCCGGGTACCCCAGAAAAAATTTACAATCTATTGCAGCCTATCACCCTGAAAAATGAAAAGCCGTCAGTGTTTTTTGGGACTTTTTGAGGAACTTCTATCTACTCTATTGCACTTCGCCTGGTCTGAGGTGGCGAAGGCAAGTCTGGCGCAAGAGGTAACGTTCAGTAAAATGCGCATCTTAGTGAATTTGCAAGGTAATGCTCTTTCGCCAGAGCGAAACCTCGCCTGGCGTAAGAGTGCGAAGTAGCACTAGAGTCTATCTCCTTTGCTAGTGAAGTTACGCCAGCGACCATTAGTAAATTAGAGAAGTACCGAAATGATGTCACGCTGATGAATTTTTGCCAGCGTTAGTCACTTTGCTCTTTAGTAAATTTGCCCCATGATCTCCTGAGGGAGGTAAAATAATGGGGTGGGGGGCAAGTGATATGTTCCAGTTGTCAAATACTTTTTTGTTTTTCTTATTAATTAACAATTTTTGCAGTTTTACAGTTTAGAACACAGGAGAAGACGGGAAAGGAAAGAAGAGAAGAAGAGTGGAGCAGCGACATAGAATGAGGTAAGGTAATAGTTGTACAATGCATTGATTTAAACTCCGCATTCACTCGGCCACATGTAGTGAGATGGGATCTGGGGTTTTACGAGGCCCCGTGATTTCTAATGGCGACCTTGCCTGGGTTATCCTTACTATTGGATTCTTCTCTGGGGCATTGCCAACAATTGGGTGAAGTTGTCGTTCTACAGTAGAAAGTGCCAGTTACTACTGGTGGACAGACTTGAACACGGGCTTCTCTGGATGGCTGGGAGATACGCTGGAAGAGAAAGCATTGTGTTCAGGGTGGAAAATCAAACCGCGTCCTGTATAACTTAGAACTTATTTATAAACCTTGTAGTTTATTTAACCACCTCTCCTCCTCAGATGCTTAGTTTAAATTGCCATGGTAACTCATGGTAACTCTTGTCTTATTCTACAAAACGCAGTGAATAGATTGTAATTTGTGTGACCAGGGCCTAAATCCTGCCCTGGTATTATGGGAACAGTAAGTCTGATACACAGACAGTGACTCTATTGAACGTCATTTATTTGAGGTGTTTATTTGAGCCATTGCTTCCTACAAAGAGCCACATAAAAACCAAAGTTTACACTGGTTCATGCAAACTAATCCTCACCTAAGCCTTAGGGCTTTAGCACACAGGCAGATTCGCCTGGCGACTAATCGCCTTTTCTTCGGGGCGACAATCTCCCCGAACTGCCTTCCGCCTGCTAAAATAAAAAATCGCCTGCGGCAATGCACTCGCATCGCTCTTGAGGCAACTTCAGAAATCGAAGCGCCGCGAGTGAATATGCCGTGTGCTAAAGCTCTTACACAGATAGGGCTCCTGTCATTATCTTATTTTTGTTTGGAGCTTTTCTGCTTTTCCAGCTAGAGCAGCAAATCATGAGACAACAGCATGTGAACCCGTTTTGAATTCTAATGTGTTGCAGCCACATCAGGGCATAGGGGGAAACACAGCCACACACATCTCACCAAGGGCCAGGGTTACATCAGGTCTGTGTGCAGAAATCTAATTACTGTACAACTGCTCCATTGTTATTCAGCAGCACATTCTTACTCGACACAATTTCATATTCAATTCTAGATTAGAATTAAAACATGGTGTCATATTTAGCAGGCAGTGTAGCACTTGGGCAGACTGAGGGCCATAAACGTTCCAAGGACTGCAGATGTCCAGCTTTACAGAATAGTGCATATTAGCTATAGATAGAGCACAATGTGCTGTAAACAAGCAGACTGGCTCAGGTGTCATCATTTGGAATAGACTTGCTTCAATTAAGGGATTCCATGGTGCACCCCTTCCAAAAAAAAGTATTTTTAGTGTAATGCAAGCATTAATGTCTTTTAATGGGGCAGCTTGATAGAATTGTAGCTGAACTGAGGCAGGGGCAGGATTGTAGCTGAGCTGTTTGGGTGGAAGAGATAGAATTGCTGTGAGAAATTGTGGGGCCCCTTACAGTCATCTGGCCCTGCTTCTTGAACAGCCTATTTTTTCTCTGTCCTATCAGACAGGCAAGTTGAGAAACTCACCTCAAGCAGCAGCGTTCCACTGGTTACCAGGGGTGGCAAAACTGCAGCTCCGAGAGCCGAATTTCTGGTTTGAAACCTGGAAATTCAGCTCTTCTAGCACAGGCAGCACAATTGCGCTTCTCTGCATACCTCCCAACTGTCCCGTTTTTAGAGGGACAGTCCCTCTTTTGACAGCTCAACCTGCAGTCCCTCATTTGTACTGAAAAATCCGGTTTTTCTAAGCACTGAACAGCCAGAAAAAGAAACAATGTATCTAACTTAATTAATTTAACTTAGAACAGCCACAGCAGCCAATAAGATACTTTTGTAACAATTTCAAGATAAGCAAATAAGTAATTGTAACAATATAAGATAACAGGTCCCTTGGGAAAAGTTAGACTCACAGCTTAAAGGGCAATTCACCTTCATTAGCAAAACTGTAATAACTGAAAAAAAACAGAAAAATGTTGAAACTTTCATATTTTGTAAAATGAACATGGTAATTAGGGGGTGTGGCCACAAAAATGGGCGTGGACACTACACGAGTCAACTTTTTCCCACCCTTTTTATTCCAAAATGTTGGGAGGTATGTCTCTGCACTAGTGTCCTGGACCCCCTCTGCCGCTAAAAAGGTGAACAGGGAGTGGCAGCAGCAAACCGCATCAGGTAGCAAAAGAGCCATGATTGCCTCTGCCTCAATTAATCTAAAAACCTCCCCTTTTGGGTCAGTGCAGGCCCTCTAATTTGACATGGTCCTCAATAGGAATCTCGTCTGTCCCTCCATATGGCAGAGAGCAGGTGGGAGAGTGCAGAATTATGGCTAAGCTGGAGTGAGAAGGAATATAGCTGCTGGGGAAGGAAGGTGGTGGACAACCTACAGACCTGCTAATCCCCCTGTATTTTTCAGGAGTCCTGACCTACCCTTGCTACCCCTTGCTTTACCCTACCCCAAGCAGGGTAAATCAAGGTATGTGGTCAGGGCCAAAATCACATGGATTAATTTCCCAGGAGGTTGACATCTCTAAACATGGGGGAGGGAGAGAGAAAGATCTGGAGTTGAGGAGGGGACCGGTACAACTGAGCCAACTATCTAATGGGCAGGTTTAAATGATCCTTTGCCAATAAACACATGGACCTATAAACAGGGTACTCTTTCGATGGACAGGTGGGTCAGTCTAATTACGTGTAAAAAGTGTGTAACCATCTTGGGCAAAGATCCTCTTATTTGGGCTGTGTATTTATGGTCAGCTTTACTGATGCCATCACAAAATTCCTATTTGATCCCTTACAAACAGTGCTGGCCAAAGGGTGCATATACCTTCAGCACCCCATGAGTGTGGGGAGGGGGTCGTGTTTGGGCCTCTGTATACTTGAAATGCCAGGGCCAGTTTTGAATTTCCATCCAGACCTGATGACAGATGCATTAAAAGCACAGTGTTGGCACCACCTCGACATGCTTACTGGGCATCTTACCTGAGTGGATATCTCTGTGAGCAGAAATTTCTCTGGCAAGGGAAGTAGTGCTGTTAGATTAGGCAACAGGTATATGTGGGTGAAGAATTACAGTGTAAGGGGCATGATACACAGAAATAAGAACAAAGGCACACTCCACTCAATGCTTTTGCTCAAGAACTCCAAAACATCTTCATTGGGGTGAAATCCCAGCAAACATTTCAGGGCCAAGCCCCTTTCATTAAGAGCCCTTGAAATGTTTGCTGGGATTTCACCCCAATGAAGACGTTTTGGAGTTCTTGAGCAAAAGCATTGAGTGGAGTGTGCCTTTGTTCTTATTTTATCAGTAAGTGGCATTGTTAGAATCTGTATTTTACAAAAATATATGGTTTTCAGGGGTCTTTGTTGTATTGTTAGGGGTTCTTACATTGGATAATGCGCAGTCAGCGGGCTCCGTTCACAGAAGAATTGGAAGTCGATAAGATCCATATGCACTATTTTCATTTGGGGTCTGTACCTGCCACCTGCTTTGGTATATCTATGCATATTAGGCATTAAACAGTTGACGTTAATATTTAGGGTGCTTTACCCTTCTATGTGAGATATTTGGTGAGCTAAATGCTGCAAATTGCAATATTTTTAGGCAATTTTCAGAAATGTCATAAAAACCTAGTAGCAATAGCAGTGGTAGAAATACAAAATTATACTTCATGGATTCGGCAGAATTTGTCCTTACCAAAAATATATAGATTTCAGAGGTCAACGTACTTTTTTTTTTGTAGCTTTTACCCCACATAAAACTGGCAATGTGTTTATAAATGAGTGTAAATGTAAATATTTAGGGGGTTTTATCTTGGTACATAATGATACGTGGAAGATAAGATTCTGAAAAGTGGAAGTTTTGAGGTGATTATCAGATATGTCACCAAAATCGAAAAATTTAGGAATGCTTTGTGTTTCGGTACGTTGGAGTAGAAATACGTGTTTTGGATCCAAGGGAATGTCATCAAAATAGAGAATTGATGTAGCTCACCGATTGCAATTAATGGCTTGTCCCATGGGGTATCCTGTGCTGATATCCCAATTAAATAAATTCTTTGTGTTGGACAAATCCAAGGCAGTAGACTTTGACTGCAATTAAATTTATTGAAGGAGTGAATACACACTACATGTTTTGGGCCAGGCCCTGTATCAAGTTATTGATAACCCAGAAGCACTCCCAAGTACAAATTAGATAATAATGGTTTGCTAGTGAAGCAATAAAGACAAACTAGAGTAAGTTGCACAATTTAACATGTTTATTTTCCAGGATTGGCTTTATTTACCATTTTGCGCATATAAATTGAGGCTGGCATTTGCTCAGTTGAAAGCAGCAGTCCTATAGCCATCATCCCTAGAACAGGCCTGGTTTATACCCCGAAGTTACTAATGGAACGCTGACCACCTGACCCACTGCTTATTACATCACACACAAAGTCATATAGAAATTGGTATAATAAGGAGATTACTGCAGTTTAAATACTGCCCATGTAAACGTATAAAGTGCACCGCAGGGGCAAGCCGACGTTTGGCTTTTCAGAAGGACTATTTTGTGCCCACTAGCTCTAGTATATGACTCCATAGGAATGAGAGCATGGTACCATTCTTGTGTCATCTCCTTGTGCAAGTAGCTTTATCATTTAGCTGCCAAAAGATAAACCTTTGGAGCTACATGGCTCAGCATGCCCAGCTGCACTAAGAATAACCTCCCAGCATCCTTAATCAATCATTGCAAGGGTGTATGCTCTCTTCTAGTCTTAAAGGAGAAGGAAAGGCTTGGTACACTTGGGGGTGCCAAATGTTAGGCACCCCAAAGTGATTGTATTGACTTACCTGAAACCCCGGGCCGGTGCTCCTATCAGCAGAAAACTGCACAGGCCTTGGGTTATACTAGTGAGCACCACGGATCGATCCTCTTCCATCCTCTTCTTTCTTCACGTGGCTGTGCATGCGCAGTAGAACGAAAAGTTGAACTTTAACTAAAAAGTCGAAGTCGGCTATTTTGTTCAAGTCCACATGCGTTTGCCCCGGGAAATATTAAAAAAGAAGAAGACGGAAGAAGATCGATCCGTGGTGCTCACTGGAATAACCCGGGCCGGGGTTTCAGGTAAGTCAATACAATCACTTGGGGGTACCTAACATTTGGCACCCCTAAGTGCACCAAGCCTTTCCTTCTCCTTTAACAGGGCAGTTATACTGATGATGATGCACTGAATTTTACACAAATGTTGACCCTAAAAGGTTGTTCTACTTTGCGTTAACTTTCAGAATGATGTAGTGAGTGATATTCTGAGACAATTTGCAATTGATTTTCATTTTTTATTATTTGTGGTTTTTGAGTTAGCTTTTTATGCAGCTGCTCTCCAGTTTCCAATTACAGCAATCCGGTGGCTAGGATCCAAATTACCCTAGCTACCATACACTGACCTGAATAAGGGACTAGATTAGGGGAGGGCCTGAATAGAAAGATGAGTAATCAAAAGTAGCTATGGCAATAAATTTGTAGCTTTAGGGTCTGGCCACACTGGCAGATTCGGGAAGATTAGTTGCCAGGCAACAAATCTCCTCTTCTTAGCGGCTACTAATCTCCCCGATCTGCCTTCCACCGGCTAAAATGTAAATCGCCTGGGTGCAGGCACAAGGAGCGCTTCGTTTTCTGAAGTCACCCCAAGTTTCCTCGTGAGGCAAAACAAAGCACCCTGTGTGCCTGCCCCCAGGCGGTTTTCGTTTTACCCGGGGGAAGGCAGATCAGGGAGATAAGTCGCAGCAAAGAAGAGGAGATTTGTTGTCTGGTGACTTATCTCCCCGAATCTGCCCGTGTAGCCAGACCCTTACAGAGCACTTGTTAGATGGGGTTAGTGACCTTCATTTGAAAGAGTCAGAAGAAGAAGGCAAAGTTATCATTGGAAAGTCCCCAAATTTTAGGTCATTCACTCTATATGCCATGGTTGCGTCATGCTCTATATCCATTTCAAACCATTCATACTTTCTCATAAGCACCACCTCAGAACATTTCAGTAGGTAACTGTAAGTACACTACTACAGTTACCTACTGAACACTACACTCTATAGGTGGCACAGAACAAATAAACCTACTTTTATGTGAAATCACCAGAACACCGCACCATCACCATCATTGGATGGAATAAGTCTGCTGGAGATTGCATGTTCCCAACTTGAGCATTGTAGATTGCCTTCTAATTGCAAGAAATATATTATTAGTATACAGGGCAGCCATCAGGGGGGGAAAGGGGGGAGAGTTGTACGGGGCCCCGAGGGTAAGGGGGGCCCGGCCACGCCACACTTACTTGATTAGCCGGGCCCCCCATCTTTCTGAGAGCTGCTGACTTCGGGAAGGCATGGACGTTTAAGGGGCCCTGGCCACCAATTTTCTTATAATGTGGGGGGGGGGGCCTGGCTACCAATTTTGGCCACCAATTTTTTTTTGTTTTTTACTGTGTGGAGGGGAGGGCTGACCTGTAGGTGGGGCTTGCAGTGGGCATAGCCCAGGGGGCCCAGGAAATTTTGTCATATGGGGCCCTGCGATTTCTCATGGTGGTCCTGTTTGTATAACACTGATGTGTCTTGTGTGCCCAGAGCTTAGTACTTGACATTATTATACCCATCTTAATAAGGTGCAACAATATCCTAAAAGGAAACTATACCAGCACAGTTCATGATTTTTCATTACCCAAAGCCACAGTATTGTGTCAAAGCAAGTATTGTACCCAAGAAACTTTCCTTCTCTGCATATTTCTATTCTGACAGATACATAGAGCAAGTCTAAAGGTGGCCATAGACGCACAGATAATATCGTACAAAACAAATTTTCATACAATATTCGGTGCGTGAATGGTGGGAAAGGAGCCAACCGATATTCAAGTCTTCTGCCAATATCGGTCAGCTCTTTTCCCGACTCGTCGATCAGGCTGGACGGAAAATTTTGATTGGGTGCCTTTGATTGCACCCAAACATCGGCCATTGTTAGTGCTGAATCGTCAGATACAGGTAGAATTCTATTCTTTCTAGCTGTATATCTACCTGTATATCTGACGATTCAGCTCTACACGTGTGTATTAAAAGGAACATCTTTCTTGGAAAGATCTTTTCCAAAAAATATCGTTATTGTTATGTCTATGGCCGCCTTAATCTATTGATCACAAGATAGTGTCTTTCTCCAAAGGTCTTTGCAGAATTCCATAGCTTCATGTCAGTTGCATGTTAACATACACAAACAGAATGTTTCGTGGAGAAATCGTGGACTGGCTTATATAATAGTATTAAATATAATCACTACTATAACGAGGCTATGGTTTCCCTTTAAGTAAAAACATACTGTTAAAATGACAGGGTACTTGGTTAAAAGTGTTCAATGAATTTCCATTTATTGCAGTTCCCAAGTCCCTTCAAAGGAGGACTGCTGCTTAACTGGCAGGTAATTGCTGAATAACAAGGTTAGTAATGGTCGTCCTTGCTACTTGGAAAAGGTCCCCTCCCACCTCACTCCACCGTGAGCTCTCCAGTCGTGGAGCAATGCTGTAAATGATTACACACTTACCCAAGTCATTTGTAACCAAGCATCTCTCAGCTGAGAAACACCGTCCAGCATTTACTGATGCCTGCATCTTTTTCACACTGGTAACCTATTTTACGGTTACGATGAGCTGTGAAAATATCACCTTTTCAGGAACCACAGCGAAACATGGTTATTACAACAGCTTCTAGATTTGTTCCTTGGACACAGCCATGTTGTGTAGCCTAGGCCTTAAAACATAGCTCTTGTTACTGAATGGCAGGCGAATACAAATGTCTTACAGCTCCTGTGTACAATGCGTCGCTGTATTATCTTGGGAAAAGAATATCAGTATTGTAAGTGACAACACAGATCTAGCATTGCACTGGCCAGAAATGGTTTTATGGTCCTCTTAGCATGATCCTTCCATCCTATTAAAAAATAGGCCAAACTATAAAGATGCAGTCAACCAGTGCCATCAGCTCCGTAGACTAAAAAAAACAAAAAAAAACAAACTCTTGTTGTATCCACCAGTATCCACTTGATTGCACTTATATCCATACTGCATGGAAAGAACAAATAAAGGTGTTAATTATGCAGTTCACAAAATACAGTAGAAAGGAAATTTTGATTCGCCATTGTGTTTTAGCCTGGTGTCTGCTCATTCCACCAAAGCCATTATTATTAATACTGCACTGAAAAAAAAAAGATGCAATGAATGTCACACACCCCATAGAGTGCAAACAACAATAACTGCCAGGCTATTGGGTTCCTGATGAACCTTTGGTCGTTTCATAACTCAAATCCCCAAAAAGCTTGTTATTGGTGTTCCAATTCCAACTATTAGAGATGCAAAATGTCAAAGTACGTGAGGAATTACAGAGTGAATATTTATAGTTCTCGTCCGGTGTTTGCAGCTCTGCCGTGATAAATAAATGCCGATATAAATGTTATAGCAGATCCCAGAAGTGATTCTGTCACAATTTCTCTCGAGCTCAAGTTGCTGATAACTGATTAAAAAAAAAAAACACTAGATGTTTGTGCTTTTCCATGCACAAAGTTCATCATGATCTAGTGCTCTCTTTTGAAGCTGCTTCCCAAATCACTGGTGGGAGAGGACAGGGCACTGTGCTTTTGACTTTGGGCTCATCACTTCAGACAGAGGACACACAACAGGACAGTTGGTGATTTGGTAACGCAGGATGGGGATAAGAGAAGACAATTATGGTGGGGCATCTGACAGAAGAACAGATGAAGGAACAGCTCAAGTTTTGTTCTCGTCGTAAATGTCAAGCGAAGGTTCAATAGTGGACAACTCTGTCTCGTAGCCCAGGCTCCGGGGGGATAGTGAGTTACGGTGAAAGAAGAGACTACCTGGAAAATTCACAAAACAATAAATTAGTTCACTTTAGTTTATTCATTTCAAAAATAGACACAGAGCACAACATAGGTCTAAAAAAAAGCATCTGTTGCCTGAACAAGAACAGGCGCAAGCAGTTCAAGACACATGTGGGTTTCTCTTTTTTAACAAGAACTCAAACCACTGTACAGTAGAGGCCGGCTGTGGTCTGTTGGACCACGGGATGAATTATCAGTCACAGCCTTATATGTCACGGACCAATAACATCTGGGATATCATTGTTTCATTAGGTTAGCTAATGTGGTAAGTAGTACAAAGCCGACAGCCCAGGAACCAGGAATTTTTGAAGGCAGCCATCTGAGGGCAAAGGCATCTTACCCCAGTTCTCCTGTTCCTGTTTGTGTAGCTGCATATTCCCCTGAAAGCAGATGCTTCTGAAGCCGCCCCCAATTTACACAACATGATTGGCAAAGAAGGTGCTGAGACTTGGGATCAAAGCACATCTCCAACCACCTCCCATTGCTCCAAGCCAGGGATCCCCGACCTTTTGAAGCCGTGAGCAACATTCAGAAGTAAAAGGAGTTGGGGAGCAACACTAGCATGAAAAATGTTCTTGGGGTGCCAAATAAGTGCTGTGATTGGCCATTTAGTAGCCCCTATGTGGACTGTCAACCAGGGCTGATCCTATCAAATGTGGGGCCCAATTGGGACCATGTTGGCGGGGCCCCTAGACAAAGTGTTGCTGGCTACTGACACACCAAGTATTTAGGAAAATAAGGGCATACAGGCACAAAATAGAAAGGAAAGGGGCAGACAAGGTAAGAGAGTGAGAGGGATGAAATAAGGGCACATAATAGGGGCACACAGGGTAAGAGAGAGAGGGAGGAAATAGGAGAGTGGACTGGGCCAATTAGTTTGGGGCAGGCTGGGCCGATTCAGCTTGGGAGCAGGCTTGGTTGGATTGGGGGCAGGCAGGGCCTATCAAGGTTGGAGGAAAGCTGGGCCTATGAGAGTTGGGGGCAGGCTAGCTTATCAGAGTTGGGGGTGTGCTGTACCTATGGATTTGGGGATGGGCTGGACTCTCAAAGTTGGGGGCAGGCCAGGCAGCATCATGTGCTGAGGGAAATATTATCTGTGCTGCCCTGTGGTGCGGGGCCCCCAGAGGTGCGGGGCCCTATTGGGCCCAATTGGTCCGATAGGCCTAAGGCCGGCACTGCTGTCAACCTATATTGAGGCTCTGTTTGGCAGTGTACCTGGTTTTTATGCAACCAAAACTTGCCTCCAAGCCTGGAATTCAAAAATAAGCTCCTGTTTTGAGGCCACTGGGAGCAACATCCAAGGGATTGGAGAGCAACATGTTACTCACGAGCTACTGGTTGGGGATCACTGCTCCAAGCCATAATCTGTCCCCTTTTAGACATATTTGTTCCTGTAAAGCCTAAGGGCTATGCCACAAGCCAGTTTTTTGCTCTGACGCATTTAAGGGGTACAAAAGCACCCCTTCTGCTAGACACCACTAGTACAGGCAGTAGGCTAAAAATGCACTAATGTGTTTTTTTGAGGCAAAATGCCAGTACTGGTGAAACCCATTATGGCCAAAGTAAAGAATATTAAGTACCAAGAGAAAAAGCGCTATCTCATTATTGCAGCTTACAGCGACACAAAATTAATTTCTCAGCACATCCTAAACCACTCAAACCAGAAACCATGAGTGATCTCATATAGGAACTGCAATTAGCTTGTTCTGTTACACCTACATTATTCTGAACAATTATGAATTTGGGAAACCATTACAATTTTATTTTATGTAGCTTTTCATGTTACTGTAAATAAAGCCAGGAGACCCCACTGTTTCAGAGATGCCTCATTAAAAATAATTGTTCACTAGAGCAGAGCAAGACACTTTTTATGGTATTTTGGGCATCTCTACGTTTAATAGGTTGTAACCCTTCTCCCCCAACAAGCCCCCAAACAGAATGTCAGTAAGAACGCCTGCATACAGGAAGATGTAATATATGATCCTATGAACAGCCAGAGCCTGGCTCCAAAAGTCTGATAATGCAACACTGTGTTCTAGAAATTCCATCTAGAGGTCACTTAGATCAGCCTGAAAATGAATATTCTGCTAACTGCTGCCAAATCCTTGGAGACATTGCCTCTACTTTGCACAAATCCTCTCTTTCTGGTGTTATTAGATGTTTTAAAGGGATTATTCACCTTTAAATTGACTTTTAGTATGATGTAGTGAGTGATATTCTGAAACAATTTGCAATTGGCTTTAGTTTTTTATTTTTGAGTTATTTTGTTTTTTATTCAGCAGCTCTCCAGCTTGCAATTTCAGCAATCTGATTGCTACAGTCCAAATTACCCTAGCGACCATGTATTGATATGAATTAAGGTGGCCATACACGATAAGATCCGCTCATTGGCAACCTCTAAACCAACAGCAGGGCGATATCGGGTAAATCGGCACTAGGGCTGAACGATCAGATTACAAGGAAGAGACTGGGTGCCGATGGGATAAGGACTGCATCGGCTAGAAAAATCAAACCTCCCTGATCGATATCTTGGCCAGATATCGATCAGGGAGACCCGTCCGATGCTCCCCATATACTGGCAGATAAGCTGCTGAGTGTAAAGGACCAATATCGGCAGTTTTATGTAAGGCCAATTTAAGAATAAAAAAAAAGACGAGTAATAAAAAGTAGCAACGACTGTAAATTTTTAGCCTGAGGGCACACTGGCAGATTCGGTGAGATTAGTCACCCTGCCGAAAAATCGCCTCTTCTTTGGGCAACAATCTCTTCGAACTGCCTTCCCCTACCTTCCCGCTGGCTATAATGAAAAATCGCCAGCGGGATGGCACACGCGGCACTTCATATTCCGAAGTCGCACAAACTTTCCTCGTGGCGATTCGTTTTCCGAAGTCGCACAAACTTTCCTCGTAAGGCAACTTCGGGCGACTTCAGAAAACGAAGCGATTGCCATCCCACTGGCGATTTCTCATTATAGCCAGCCGGAAGGTAGGGGAAGGCAGTTCGGGGAGATTGTCGCCATGAAGAAGAGGCGATTTGTCGCCGGGGCAACTAATCTCCCCGAATCTGCCCGTGTGCCCTTACCCTTACAGAGCATTTGTTTTTTTTTTTCCTTTTTCGACGGGGTCAGTGATTTACATTTAAAAGCTGTGAAGAGTCAGAAGAAGGCAAATAATTAAAAAACTATATAAAAAAATAAAAAATTAAGGCCAATTGCAAAGTTTCTAGGAATAGAGCATTGTATAACATATATTGAAATCTTCAATATCGTTTTTCCATGCGATAAGCTCTGCTACGTGTACAACAGCACGCATGGCGCTGTCAGACAGATGCGCCACCAGGAGTAGCTCCTGAGAAATGCCTCTGCAGGGTAAAAAAGAAAATTCACATTACTAAATAACTAAGGCAACAGAACATGCCTGGTTTTGTGATCTTCTTCCTAACTTCCTAAGACTGTTATAGGATAGGCCCTCATCACAGTGAAGTCAAATGATTATGCTGCAGTATTAAATCAATTTAATGAACATCTCCAGGTGCTTTGCACACGTAATGTCAAATAATCAGCCTGTAATTTGCTTTTATATCTCAAACCAATTGACTAATCAGGGGCAGAATACTGAACATGCAGTAGTTCCACCTAGGGTTGCCTGTGAATGAAATGCATTATTCCGACTAAAAATGATGTGCACCTGCTACTGGTTTCTAGCAATGGATCCCTAGCGACCTGCCCTATGAGCATATTATTGTCTAAAGCATTTCTGACCAGTGGACACCAGTTACTGGCGACTTGTGGCAATAGCAGAGCGTATGCCATACCTCCCACCATTTTGGAAATAAAAAGAGGGACAAAAAAGTTGCCGCGCCTAGCAACTGGCAGGTTATGAAAGTTTGGACATATTCCTGTGTTTTCTGTGTTTTATTTTTCAGTTATTACAGTTTTGCTAATGAAGGTGAATTGCCCTTTAAGCTGTAAGTCTAACATTTCCCAAGTGACCTGTTATCTATATTACTTATTTGTAATGAAATTGTTACAAAAGTTTCTTATATTCAGCTTGTGGCTGTTCTGGGCTCTCTGCCAAAAGCCAATTAAGTTAGAATCTTTGTTTCTTTTTCTGGCTGTTCAGTGCAGAGAAAAACGGGACTTTCCAGTACAAACGAGGGACTGCAGGTTGAGCTGTCAAAAGAGGGACTGTCCCTCTACAAACAGGACAGTTGGGAGGTATGGCGTATGCCATGCTCTATGGCAAATGATGACAGGCTATTATGGATATATATATATTTCGACAGCTGCTGTTGTCCAGCCAAAGCTATAAAAACTTGACATTTCTCTTGTAATCAGTCATTCAAACTACAGTCTGATTGTTAGTGACAGTTGGTCAGTGACCCCCATTTAAAAAACTGGAATAAGGCAGAAGAAAAAGCCAGAAAATTCAAAAACTTTAAGAAATAAAAACCAGGTCAAAGGATGCTAAAAATAGGACATCCTTAAAGGAACTGTAACACTAAAAATCTGTAGGTAAAAAATCCATTGTACCCCACTCCAATAGTTCTATCCTGCACAAAGTCTTTTATGATCCATGATTTATTAAAAATACTGTGATAAAACTCTGCTTCTGGACTTTTCGAATGAGGCAATAGGCGACATTCACTCCACCTAGCCTGACTTAATATCTAGGTTGTGGAGCACTGCATATTCGATTTTGCAGAGTGAATGTCGCCTTTATTTGAGAAAACCAGAAGTTTTATCATGATGTTATTAATAACTAATTGTAAATAATAAACTGAGCAATTATTGCAGAAGGGTAAAAAACAATATTTTACTTACATTTAGGGGCACATTTACTAAGCTAGAGTGAAGGATTCGAAGTAAAAAAACGTTGAATTTCGAAGTTTTTTTCGACCTTCGACTACGACTTCGATTTGAACGATTCGTACTAAAAATCGTTCGACTATTCAACCATTCTATAGTCGAAGTACTGTCTCTTTAAAAAAAAAAACTTTGACTACCTACTTCGCCACTTAAAACCTACCGAGCTTCAATGTTAGCCTATGGGGACCTTCCCCATAAGTTTTCTAATCAATTTCTGATTGACCGATCAAAGTATTTGCGGTAAATCCTTCGACTTCGATATTCGAAGTCAAAGGATTTTACTTCGATGGTCGAATATCGAGGGTTAATTAACCATCGATATTCGACCCTTAGTTAATGTGCCCCTTAGTGTTACAGTTCCTATAACATAACACGAGTTAACTGATTTACTTATATCTATACTCCAGTTTGGTAAGATTCTTTAATATGCTATTTAATATGATATAAACTATCTATTGGTTAAATATTAATTTTGGGGGTAACGTTTTCAAGTACATCTAGGAGATCAGCTATGGTTTCACTGCAAATTTTACCCTAATTTAAAGCGATACTGACACCTATAAAAATCACAGGAACGTGTCAGTATCAAGTAAATGCTGCACCCGTAATCGTTCCCCGCAAAGTCGCCCCCAGCCCTGTGAACCTGTGTGCAGCAGACAGACTGACACCACTAACAGAGCTTCCGCATTGCTTCAGTGACGCTGGGGTGGGGCAGAGCGATCCTTCCATAGGCTAAAGTCCTGTTTTCATTCGTAATCAGCCTATGGAAGGATCACGCAGCCCCCAGCCCAGCGTCAGTGAAACGGTTCTAAAAATCATTGTTGGAGGGTCAGATGAACTCAGGTTTGCGGGGACTGGGGTCGGCTTTGTGGGGGGCTTTTGAGGGGAACGATTACCGGTGCAGCATTTACTTGATACCGACACTTGATTTTTATAGGAACGTGTCAGTATCGCTTTAACTTCAAGCTGACAGTTTTGGAAGGACTAATGTAATGCATAAAGCAGCCAGTGGGGATCCAGACTGGGGACTGTTTAATTAAATGTGGGCATCCAGATCATTTATGGTTTGGGGTACTGAAGGAGCAGTTATGTCTAGTTATGTCTCTGTTCCATCTTCTTGTTTCTCTGAACATTTTTGCCTTTTTTCCCCTTATTTCTTCTCTTTGGCTTGCTTGATTATATATGACAGCCAGTTATGAAAGATTAACTTAAAAGGTATGTAAAAAAGGGGGCCTTGTTATGGCATCAAATGCAATTGCACAGTAATATCAGTGAATAAAAGCCCTTTCAGCTTTGATTAGAGCATGATTAAAGGACGGCAAACAGATCTGCCATGTAAGTCCATTGATGTGAAATGTAACTTCTCTTTCCCTGACCCATGACAAAGCCCAAAGATTAATTGATTCTGACATTTCCTTTTTTTTGTATCCAAGGAGGAGGGAACTTACATATCAGAATAACCACATAGTGTTTACATGTCAAACAGTTTTAACACAGTTGCATATGGACCATGCGCTGTTCTTGAGATCTACTGGTGACCAGCTGAATATCTTGTTGTGTATCACAACCTTATGGGCATTTCTTTCCCATTTATGCCAAATTATCCCTATTGGGCATCCCTTTATTAACCCCATTATACTGAACACTACTAGGCCAGCTCTATAATTTTACTTTTTATCCTCGTCTACACAAGTGTTTCCATTACTTTATGTGAATAACTGTTGTTCGGGGAGATTTAGTCGCCTGGCGACTAATCGTCTCTTCTGTGGGACGACAATCTCCCGAATTGCCTTCCTCCTGCCTGCTATAATGACAAAACGCCAGCGCCAATGCACTGGCGGTGCTTCGATTTGCCTCATGAGGAAACTTCAGGGCGACTTGGGAAATTGAAGTGCCACAAGTGCATTGGCGCTGGCGTTTTGTCATTATGGCAGGCAGCAGGCAGGGGAAGGCAGTTCGACAGGCGACAAAATCTGCCTGTGTGCTTGAACCCTTAACTGTGAAGCTTACTTCACCAACTTTTGTGGGGAATAATGGATAATCACACCAATCAATGTGTACGTTCCAAGTAATTCATTTAGCTATTTAAAATTGTATTCTTCATCCTATAAATTTATTTTTTAGCTGCAATATTGGTGTATAGACCATCTTGGGTCATTGTACCAGGTCATGTGCTTTCAGAAAGAGCCAGCTGTTCACAATGGAACTGCTTTCAGATAAGATATTTTTCTCCTACTCAATGTAACTCAAGGGGACTTGGATTTTTACTATTGAGTGCTATTTTTATATCTATCACTAGGTGGGGCACTTTTTAGAAATGCAAGTGTCAGGGAGCTGTTATCTGGTTAACTTCCAATTTATCTGCTAATGGACTGCTAGTAGGGGAAAGGGAGTAGGGTGATATCACTCCAGTTTGTAGTGCAGCAGTGAAGAGTGACTGAAGTTTATCAGAGCGCAAGTCACATGGTTGAAGGCACCTGTGAAACATGTTGAGCCTCATGTCAGAGTTAAAAATGAAATCTAAAAAAAAAAATCAGCTCTTTTTAATCCCTTTAATGATCACTGCTGTAGTGCAGTCCCAACAAATCTCCAATAAAAATGAAACATGATTTACTGTAGCTGAAGCCACAGCCCACAGAGAGCAAATCATGTATTTATAAAAATGTCCTCATTCAGTCAGATGTTGGTTAATGAGCAATTTCAATATCTATTGGTAAAACAGAACAGCCTCTGGATATGTTGGGGCCCTAAAATGAATTTGCTGTGGAGCCCAGTTACATCTAGTTGTCTCTGTATTAAGCTGTTTACATGTGATGTAATCTATCCACAAAGCCCAAAACACATGGAATTGATTCAGATCATGAATATTTGCCCATGGTGTATATATACAGTTGTAAAAAAAAAAGGAAAAGTGTAATCACTTTTCCTTTTTTTTTTTTTTACAACTGTTGATAATGTGTTTAAGTTATGCCAATACATTTTAGAAGCCACAACCAATATAAAGACATATAATATACAAAAGCCATGAATATCTTGTAAATTATTTCCTTATAATACACAAAAGCCATGAATATCCTGTAAATTATATCCTTATAAACGGTGAGTTCTGATGTCATCAGTTATAAACGGTGAGTTCTGATGTCATTTCTGTCACATGACTCATTGAAATTTGTGTATTATAATAAATAAAGTACCCCCAGTTGCAAAATATGAGGATATTCGAAGTTACCTCGGAGTTCCATGACCTGTATAAAAACACTCGGCCTTCGGCCTCGTGTTTTTATATGGTCATGAAACTCCTCGGTAACTTATAATATCCTTATATTTTACAAGAGGGGGTACTTTATTCACTATATAAACAGTGAGTACTGATGTCATCAGTTATAAACGGTGAGTAGTGATGTCATTTCTGTCACAAAATTTACTGAAACGTATGTATTATAATAAAGTATCCCTGTTGAAGATATGAGGGTATTAGAAGTAGGGATGCACCGAATCCAGGATTCGGTTAGGTATGCGGCCAGGATTCGGCCATTTTAAACAGGATTCAGATTCAGCCGAATCCTTGTGCCTGGCCGAAACAAATCCGAATCCTTAAAATCATGTGACTTTTCATCAGAAAACAAGGAAGTAAAATTGTGTTTTTATATGGTCATGAAACTCCTCTGTAACTTATAATATCCTTATCATTTACAAGAGAGGGTACTTAATTCACTATATCTCTACCATGTAAGCACCAACCATGCCCTAGTAAGCACATCCACAATGCAGCTGCACTTTATTTACACAGATAATCCAGTTTTAAACAATTTTATTAATATGAAAGAAGCTTATATTTTGGTTAATTGGTGGGTCATTCAATCACTTGGGCCCCCCAGGCAAAAAACTGGACTGCAGTGGGGACCTTTTATGACAGGGACTTCATCAGTCCTTGCATGAAGTTTTATAAAGCTGGCCATACACATTAACATCGCAAGGCCATCATGTAGTCGCCCGAAGTGTCCTCGTCAGGCAACTTCGTGTGACTTTGGAAAACAGATTGCTCAGAGTGCCACCCCATCGGCAATTTACATTTTAGCCTGCGGGAAGGCAGTTCGGAGAGATTAGTCTCCCTGAAGAAGAGGAGATTTGTCGCCGGGCAAGTAATCTCCCTGAATCTGCCTGTGTGCCCTCACCCTTAGGGCGAAGACACATTAGGTTACTAGTAGCAGCTACTTGTCAAAGCTACAACACGTCAGAAAATATCCTGCCATAGACAAGGCTTATAATTGCTTCTGCTAAAACACAATAAGAGACAATTATCAGTAAATTATCAGCATTGTAGCTGCTACTAGTAGCTTTAATTGTCTTCATCCTTAGTAGCAGAACCGGCAGGGATTACACTGCCATTGAAACTACCAGTTTGATATACAGATGTTCCAATTGAATCATAAAAACCATGCAGATAAATATAGAACTGTCATTTGTTTTCTGCAACCTGTAAAATAATACAATTGCAAGAAGCTGCAGAAATCATGTAAAACAGAAATAAGAGAGCCTTTAATCCCACAGGGAAGGGTCATGTTACTGATAACAGAGCCACTTTTCCATTGGCTTTTATTCTACACATATCAGTTTTGCTCTCTGGCAAAGCTAAAGCCCCAGCATACCAAATGATGGATTACTCCATTAGGATCCTATTGCAAATCACATCATGGGTTATTATAGAAAATTGCTAAATAATCATGAAACACTGAATCATTTACAAAGACGTCTTTATGATTTTTATTGCTAAGTCTATATAATAAGGAATATCTGAAGGACAAGCTTTAATCATCCCAGTCCTATTTAGATACATTTTTTAAATGGGCGGTTCACCTTTAAGGTAACTTTTATTATGTTATAGAACGACCAATTCTGAGCAACATTTCAACTGGTTTTCGTTATTTATCTAGTTTTATGGTTATTTGCCTTTTTCTTCTGACTCTTTGCAGCTTTCAAATCGGCATCGCTGACTCCCTTCTAAAAAAACAAATGCTCTGCAAGGCTACAAATGTATTGTTATTTTTTATTACTGATCCTTCTATTCAGGCCTCTCCTATTCATATTCCAGTGTCTTATTCAAATCAATGCATGGTTGCTAGGATAATTTGGACCCTAGTTACCAGATTGGTTAAGATGCAAAAAAGAGCTGCTGAATACCGGTAACTCAAAAACCACAAGTAATAAAACATGAAAACCAATTGCAAATTGTCTCAGAATATCACGCTCTACATCATATTAAAAGTTATCTCAAAGGTGAACAACCCCTTTAAAGATGAGTTTATTTAAATTCTTAATCTATAAAGATTGAGGGAGATTTAAAGGTTATTTTATTTTATTTTAGGTCTCTTTGCATGGATGAAGCAATAGGTTTTAGATATGGTAACATGGGCTTTAGAGAAAATTTTCTAAAGGACAGAGTCTTTATTGAGAAGGTTATGTATAATTCTGACGAAGACTCTTCTTTACATACTCATTGAAGTTCCAAGATTAATTGATGATGTGATAACTTTGTCCATTAATTTGCTAAATATTTTTATTGTTTGGTCGGTAGAGAGGAAGATCTTATTTTATATAACTTTATTTTATGTTACTTTATTTCTCTTGATGAATTTCTGTTATTTGATGTTTTATTTGTAATGGATTGTTATGTAATAATTCTTTTCTTTTGTTTTGTAAATTGACAAACGCTATGGTGAGCTTTTGCTTTGCTGTTTTTGTTCTTACTGTCTATATACCAATAAATATAATTGGAAAAGAAAGAAAGATTGAGGGCAGAGACACACAGTCAGATTCGGGGAGATTAGTTGCCCGACGACAAATCTCCTCTTCTTTGGGGTGACAGCCCGAACTGCCTTCCAGCCGGCTAGAATGCAAATCGCAGGCAGGATGGCACTCGGAGCACTTCGTTTTCCGATGTCGCCTCATGAGGAAAAAGGCAGTTCAGGCAGATTAGTCGCCCTGAAGACGAAAAGATTTGTCGCCGGGCGACTAATCTCCCTGAATCTGACAGTGTGTCTCTGACCTTACCGGGGCAGGAGCAGATGACGCAATTCCTTTTTAATGAGCTGAAATTGATGCCAGTAGTTTGGTTTTAATGAAGACTGCAATTAGCATTCTAACACTCTCAATCACCATATCCCTTTTGGCTTTTAAGAAGCGGGGATTTCTGAGTGCAGTGTCTGCACTTGAGTACAGATGGGTCCATTCAAATGACCGAGCCAGTGATTAATCTGCCTTTGCTCAAACAGTTCTTGTTGCTGATCCCATTCAGATAGAAGACAGATAATACAGATTTTACTCTGCAATTGATGAAACAGTTATGTTTAGGCTACGAAACTTGCTGAGCTTAGGATCACAAGGATATTTCTTGCTTTCTTCCCTAATTTCAACTCTTTTTCTTTTGTGTGCTGGTACTGTTATATAGAAAAGTATGTACTCTATCTCTATGGATAGTGTTTCCTGTGTCCCCTCACCGGCATAACTACAATGGGAGCAGGGGATCCCCTGCTCACCCCCCCATAGAGTCTGCCTGAGACACTGTGCATGAAACACAGAGGAGAGTGCAAGCAGTGTGTGTCCTGGTGGGGTGAGGAGGGCCAGGTGCAATTTTTTTGTTCCAACTGTGCCACCGAGTATGTGCAACTCACTATGGCTTCTCATTCAGAAACTCTAAGATGGAGCTATAGCCTCCTCTTACTGTCAAACCTACAGGAGAGTGTGCTTCTTTAGATATGCTATCCAGGGCTGCCATTAGAAATCACAGGGCCCCGAACAACAACATTTTCCACCCAGCCCCATGCCGGGCCATGCTGACAGGGTGCCCTAGGCACTTGGCAGGATAAAGCCCCCCCCGTGTGCGCGCACGTGCGCGCACTCGGAACTGTGCGCACAGGCACACGCTCAGAAGTGCACTCTCGCAACTGTGCGCATGCGCAAGAGCACCCGCATAACAAGGTGTGTAACGAAGGGGAAGGGCACGGGAGGGAGTGATGGAGGGAGGGGGGGTGCTAGAGGGGAGGAGAGAAGGGGTGAGAGCAGTAGGGGAGGAAGCTGCCTGGACTAGCAGGTAGGCAGAAAACTTTTGAGTAGGTACCTGCCCAGCGCCCCCACATCTTTCCACCCTAGGCAGGTGCCTCTTCTGCCAACACCTATTTCTGGCCCTGGCCCCATGCCACACCCAAGATCACGCCCACACCACAGATAAACAACCACACAGACATCAGCGCTAAAAACGGTAAATCCCCCGACACACGTTATAAAAAGCCATTGATATAAGATAAAAAAAAAACATTGGCGCCAGGCCCTCCCCCTTAAAAGTTAAAAAGAAACATTAGGGCCCCAGAGAATATTCTTTTTAAAAAACATTGGTTGCAGGGGCCTATAGAGTATTAAAATAATACATTGGTGGCCAGGGGTTTAATAAAGTAAAAAAACACACATTGGTTTTTAGTAGAACTGAACTCGTGGCTTCAGAACTTCAAGTTCAGCTCCTTTCGTGACGTCAAGTTCGGCTCCTTTCATGCAGCACAGCCGGGCCCCCATTTTGGCCCAGACCCAGTAGATAAGTACCCCCCTGATGGTATCACCCAACTTTAGAGCTGCCGTGAAAATATAAATGCACTATTATCATCCGACGAGTCTTCATATTATGACATAAACTTAAGGCTGTTGCTTCTGTAAATCTTTTCTTTTTTTGATTTCTCTCTGGCGGTAGTTATCAGTTTCTACAAAGAAGCGGTGAGATATTCTGAGCCATGCATCACAGTGAATAGCTGCAGGAAATCACAAACACTGCACAGCAGACAAACATGGCCCTTGCAAAGTCGTATGCCTTGTTTGTGTACAAAACCGACAACTTTTGCACTGTCCCTTCCAATAAGCTCCCATTCCAACACTCACATCCTATTAATCACCCAGCCTTGCGCCAGCATACACGTCGTACAGTCGACTTTTATACAAAAATATTTCGGAAAAATAATACAATGTACATAGTTATATAAATGGCTTCCCTATATGTTCCTCTGTTGCTTTTACGCTCTCCTCCAGCAGCACTCTCTAAAGGTTCTTTGTTCTCTAGTGCTGTTCTAATAATTATTCATTGCAGAATACAGTCCTCTAATAGTATGTGTGGAATTTCGGAGCCACACTGGGGGATTAAAGATATTTAGAGTATTTATATATATTTACTAATGCAGTGGTCTTCGCCAATTCCACGTATTTCAGCCAGAAGACTTCTCTGATATGAAGGCAAAACCATGATCTATATATATATATATATATATATATATATATATATATATATATATATATATATATATATATATATATATATATATATATATATATATATATATATATATACACATACACATATACTATAACAAATTAGGGAAAGTGCAATGAGGGCGAGGCTGTGACCATGTATGTATGTATGTATGTATGACCTGTATATATATATATATATATATATATATATATAACTCATACAAAAAAGCCGCACTCCTAGGTCTTTGTCAAATACAAAAATATCCAAGTGTTTATTTATAAACACTTGGATATTTTTGTATTTGACAAAGACCTAGGAGTGCGGCTTTTTTGTATGAGTTACATGTTCGTTTGACCTGCACCCAGGTGGTTGGCCTTTGGGTCATGTGTGCACCAATAGTGGGTTTTTATATATATATATATATATATATATATATATATATATATATATATATATATATATATATATATATATTTACACAGTCATATGAAAAAGTTTGGGAACCCCTCTTAATTCTTTGGAGTTTTGTTTATCATTGGCTGAGCTTTCAAAGTAGCAACTTCCTTTTAATATAAATGTATCCTTATGAAAAGTGTTGTATTTCAGCAGTGACATAAAGCTTATTGGATTAACAGAAAATATGCAATATGCATCATAACAAAATTAGGTGTATACATTTGGGCACCCCAACAGAGATTTTACATCAATACTTAGTTGAGCCTCCTTTTGCAAATGTAACAGCCACTAGATGCCTCCTATAGCCTTTGATGACTGTCTGGATTCTGGATGGCGGTATTACCAGTTCAGGTAAATTTGATGGCTGCCGAGCATGGACAACCTGCTTCAAATCATCCCATAGATATTCAAATCGAGGGACTGTGACGGCCATTCCAGAATATTGTATATATATATATATATATATATATATATATTCCAAGTGTGTTTAGGGTCATTGTTGAATATCCTGAAGAATTTGTTGATATTCGACCCTCGACTTTAACAAGGGCCCTAGTCCCACACCATGATGGAACCTCCACCAAATCTGACAGTAGGTAGCAGGTGTTTTTCTTGGAATGAGATGTTCCTTCTTCTGCCAACAAGCGACTGTTTGTGACGTGAGTGCAGAAAGGGCTTCTTTCTCATCACCCTGCCATACAGATGTTCTTTGTGCCAGCCCAGTCCAGTCTCTTAATCTTATCAGTGCATGTTGCTAGGGTAATTTGGAACCCAGCAACCAGACTGCTGTAATTGCAACCCGGAGAACTGCTGAATAAAAAGCTAAATAACTCAAAAACCACAAATCGGAAAAATGAAAAACAATTGCAAATTGTCTCAGAATATCACTCTCTACATCAGTGCTATCCAACTTCTTTCTGGAATTTTTCTGGCCTACATAGTGGAGGGCCAATAATGGAAGCAAGTGTTGACCACTCCCTGTTTTAAACCACACCCATGTAACCATAAGATACTGTACACATTAATGGTGGTAGCACACCAAAAAAACCAAATGGTTGGGGCTCATTGCAGGGATATCACTTATCACTCATACGTGAAAAATGTTAAGACCTACCCTTAAATCCATATGCCTCCTCCTCCCTTGTGGATAACACAGCACCCCCAGCACATGATTAAACACCTTAGGGGCCACTAACAATAATTTTCAAATGCAAACAAACCCCCAGAATAAATACCAGGCTTATGTTCAACAGGGCACACACAGGCAAAGTATGGCACATGCAGGGAGCATAGGGCAGGCAGAGTATGGCACACAAAAAAAGATAACTTAAAGGTGAATTTACCCTTTAAAACTGGTAAATTAAGGTATGTGATGATAATATCATGCCTGCAGTGCTTTAACCAAGTCTTTTAGGAAGAAGATCTGTGACTCCCGTGACTATTATAAATTAGGTTAGGACAAGGTCTAAAATAACAGTATATACATACTAGAGAAATACGCATGGTAAAGTACTTCAAGGGGACTGGAGACCACAGTAATATGCACCGAAGTGTTTTAACACTGCAGTTGAAGGGTGTGCAAATTTGTGTTTTCCAAAAATCTTATACTTATAGCTATAGAGTTTACTTAGAATAACATTTATAGAACAGCGCTCTTCATCCACCTGCCTGCATTCACTATTACACCTCTTACTGATGGACAGTGACATTGTCATGCTGACCTATGGATGGTAGTACAGGTATGGGATCCATTATCCGCAAACCCGTTATCCAGAAAGCTCCCATAAAATCCGTTTTATACAAATAATCCAAATTTTTCAAAATGATTTCCCTTTTCTCTGTAATGATAAAACAGTACCTTGTACTTGATTCAGACTAAGATACAATTAATCCTTATTGGAAGCAAAACCAGTCTATTGGGTTTATTTAATGTTTACTTGATTTTCTAGTAGATATAATGCATGAAGATCCAAATTACAGAAAGATCCATTATCTAGAAAACACTATGTCCCGAGCATTCTGGATTAGGTCTGTAAACATAGTACCTTACAACCATGCTGTACACCGACATTCCATGAACATATATTGCTGCTTACATAGATAGCCTGTACATTTAAAAAATGAGGAATACTCCATAATAACTCATGTTTTGCATATGCAGTTATGGAGAGCTTGTGGAACTCCTTTTGTAATGGCTGCCACAAACTGGCAGATCTTCTGATGTAACATACTGGAGTTTTGGTCATGTGACAGTAATATATTTTAACATAATTAATTTCCTTTGTCATAGGCTGTTAATGGCTGAAGGAATATTACACATCATTCTTCCCGAAGAGATTCTATATTTAACATTTTGATAATTCCAATTTTTTAGCATTTGCATTTCAGCAATACCAACACACAGTGGCCCACAGTAAATTCAATTTAGGGCCCTAAACTATACAGGACATTAAAAGCGTTAATAGTATGGGCATAAAGCTGTCTGCTATTTTGATCAGAAGGTTGTGCTCCCGCCAGGGACCATGCTGCAGAGTGGAGAAATGACAGCTACACGAATTGGGGACAGTGCTGAAAATGGGGTGATTTTAGGCGATGAGCAACTTTTATTCTACTCAAGTGTGAGTGGAGTTTTAATTGGATAATGTTTTATCAAAGGAGAACTAAACCCCTTGCTATTAAAAAACGCTACCCCCAGGGGCGATCCTGCCCAATTTGCCACCCGAGGCAGCCTTCGTTTTTGTTTGGTTGGAGGGTCCACGTCGCTAGTGCAGAGAGCGCTCTCTGCACTAGAAGAGCCGAATTTCCGGGTTGAATTAGCAATTTGTATATTTAGACGCTCACCAATTTAAGGATGTGGTTTGGGTGTAACTGCCCCAAACCCGCCGCTTTCTTTATCTTAATCACAGTTAAAACAAGGTTACTCACCGATCTCCGTTGGTGGTCTGGGTGCTGTGCCGTGAACCAGCATCCTTGGAATTCCTGGAGTGCGCATCTAATATGGAATGCTGAACCCCTTCGTTCGCTCACCTTTCCTGCACGTAGGGATGGTGGTGGGGGCGGGAACAAAGGGGCGGGTCATGATGTAGAAAGGGGCGGGTCGAGATGTAGAAAGGGGCGTGTTGTGACATAATGGGGCAGAGCCAAAATGCGTGATTGGACAGAAGGCAGCAGAAAGGTACATTTTGAGCGATTGGGGGCGGGTCGAAGGTTTTTGTTAGGAGTATTACAAATTTACCGGCAGCTACACTGCCGGTAAATTTGTAATACAGGCCCCGGCCTTGGTAGGTGTTTTACCGGCTAGGCCGGTAAAATACCGGCCGGGTGGCAACCCTACCTGCACGGGGGTCCAGGGAGAGGCCGCAACGCTAGTGCTTAGTGCAATTGCACATTCTTACACTAGTAAAGCCAGATTTCTGGTTTAAAAATTCAGCAGGAGCGGCTTTTTGTGGACCCTGGTAACTCGTTTGCCGCTGCCACCTGACGAGTTTTGCAACTCGCCTCATTGGTGCAGCTACCCTGCCCCTAGTTCTGGTCCTGTAGCCTACTGGGAAGTCATTACTGAATTTATTGGGACAGATTCTTTAATGCATATTTCGATTGAAAGTGTGAGTACCTTCTACCAGGAGTGATTTATGGGTTGCTACCGACTGAGGTCTGATGCCGCGTATAAAAATTAGCGTTGGATCGGGTCAAAGACGGGCATAATCGGTAGTAAAATGAGCGCAATATCGCTCTCCGCACTAGCTGAGCCGCATTTCAGGGTTAAAACCCATAAATTCTGCTCTTAAAGTTACAAGAGGTGGCTTTTTGCTGTCAGAGGCAAGGTTCTCATGGCAGGAGAGCCCTGCCTTTTACAATCAATTAGATGGTAAGATGATATAAATATTGTTCACCCTTGCTGGTGAGCTTTAGTAAACTTGCCCTAAAGGTGATCTGGTAAAGCACTGGTGCCCATAAAAAGACAGGGCTGGAACTAAGGGTAGGCTGAAGAAGCCTAGGGTGCAACAGTCAGAGGGTATTAGGCACAACCTCTTCCTTCAGCCGGGTAATAAAATATAAAATAAAAATAAGTAGCTCATGAACTGTGCAGCTGCTCGGCTCTCCCAAAGGGAGGGGGCCACCTCCGTATCTCGGCATGGCACAAAAATTTTATTCTAAATTTACACCGAAGGTAGCAAACCAGGTAGAAATGACTACACTATATGATATTGCTGTCTTTCTTTAAAGCCTATTTGAGCTCCGGCTCAGTATAAATAGTTGATGGCGAAGGAGGAATTAATGTGAGCCTGTAGAAGAGTTATTATTTGAACATAAGGCATGAACTATGTTGATCTAGTACCAGGCAGTTTAAATAATATATCATAAAAGCATGCATTTGCATGAGAGCTGCAGAATGGAATGTCTGAGAAAGCCGTAAATGTTAGAAAACAAGTCAACACAGTGTGTTTCTTTATATCTGTTTAATTAGGTATTGACAAGTCCACAGAAGATTTGGCACTAAAATGAAAGCAATGGAAAAAATATATATATATTCTTATTTGAAACAAAATAAGATCTTCTGCAGCTTGTTAAGCAACAGGTGGAAATTCGTTTTTCTGGTCTCCTATGAGTGCGCTGCATCAAGACCACTCGACTCTGGAAGGTGAGCAGAGATAATAAAGAGTAAGAACAAGGAAACAGAATCCATTTATAAGCCATGAACATTGCATCTTTATTTACTGGTATATTCAACTGCCAGAGATGCCTGCAGAGGAGAGTCTCATGGTGAGATGCCCCAAGCAGTAATAAATAATATAAATCCCAGTCCCAGGAGGGTTTCAGAGGACCCTGAACTCAAAGCCTACTCTGATTAAACATAATATCTCCCTCAATATCCTTAAAAGGTGGTTCATATTTAGCTTAACTTTTAGTATGTTACAGAATGGCTAATTCTAATTAACTATTCAATTGGCCTTCATTTTTTAATTTATATCGTTTTTGAATTTTGACACTCTCCAGCCTTCAAATGGGGGTCAGTGACCCCATCTAAAAAACGGTCTGTAAAACTACAGGTTTATCAGTATTGCTACTATTTATTACTCATCTTTCTATTCAGACCCACTCATCCATATTCCAGTCTCTTAAGACCCCCATACATGGGCCAATAAAGCTGCCGACAGATCGAGACGGCAGCTTATTGGCCAGTATGTGGGGCCATCAGATGGGCTTCCCCGATCGATATCTGCCTGAAAGTCGGCCAGATGTTGATCGGGCAGGTTAAAAAATCCTGTTGGATCGCAGCTGCATTTATGAGTATATGCAGTCCCACGATCCACCCGTATAGGATCCTTTATGATCCGATCATTGGGGCCCTAGGGCCCATGATCGGATCAGCACGATATTGCTCACTTCAATGTGGCATAGTGGGGAGAGATCCGCAAAATGATTCGGTCCCGTGATCTGACCGCCCGTATAGGATCTATTATGATCCGATCGTTGGGCCTAGGGTTGACACCTGGCCGATATTTTACTGGTCTGGCAGGTAAAAATGATGGTTGATCCCAATGTTATTAATAGGGAAAAAACATAAATATATAGGAAGGCCGGTATTTTTTCCAGAAAAGGTCCCAGGATCGGATCAGGCCGATTTCGCCCACTTCAATGTGGGCATATCGGGGAGAGATCCGCTTGTTTGGTGACATAGCCAAACGAGAGGATCTCTACGTCTATGGCCACCTTTATTCAAATCCATGCATGGTTGCTAGGGTAATTTTGACCCTAGAAACCTGATTGGAGATACAGCAAAATGGAGAGCTGAATGGAATGAATAAAAAGTTGGAACATTGCGTTGGCATGGCAATATCACACCATGTTGGCTTTGCAATGAACCCAGACAAGCCTTGCGGGGTTAGCGATGACACAGGCATGTGATCTGTGTGGTATCGCTAAGAAACAAAATAATGAGCCAGGGAGCATGCACAGGGTTTGGGATGATTCATGTTCTCGCCTGGACTGGATTATTTCTTTACACTAAAATGAGGTCACTTCACTTGGCATCTTCTACATTGCAAGTAGGGGTGACAACACTTTGTTAAAAAAAACAAGAATGTGCCACTAAAATATAGAAGGAACGTGCTTAAAGGACATGTCCACCCAAAAAAAACTAATTTGGGCTAATAAAAGAAAACAGAATTCTAAGCAACTTTCCAATATGAATTTATGAAAAATTGTCAGTGCTTTAAGTTATTTAAAATTCGGAGTTCTCCAGCAAAGACAGGTCTGTTAATCAGAGGCAGCAGGAAGTGGAACAGATGGGTGGGACAAGTAGGGTTTTTGCAGAAATTCTCAATAAATTAACCCGAAACACAACTTTTTTTTTTTTTTAAAGGACGTCGACCCAAAAAAAAAAAAAATGTTTTTGCCTAATAAAAGAAAACTTAATTCTAAGCACCTTTGCAATATACATTCGTTACAATTTTTCTATGGTTTGTAAGTTATGTGTATATGTATTGCTATTGAAAGCAGTGTCTGTCCCTTTCTATTCTCTGCCCTGATGGATCAGACTGTTGATACAATGTAAGACAAGGCAGCTGATTAACAGACCTGCTGGGAAACTAAGACTTTTGCAGCATGTTTAAAAAGTGACAACCAGGAGTTAAAGGAACGGTAACATCAAAAAATGAAAGTGTTTTAAAGCAATAAAAATATAATGCACTAGTAAAACCGGGGTGTTTGCTTCAGAAACTCTACTATTGTTTATATAAATAAGCTGCTGTGTAGCAATGGGGGCAGGTAACACAGCAGATAGCAGATCTATAGAACATAATGGTGTTTTTCTGTTATCCACTATTTAACCAGTGCCATATAGACTTTTTTCAATTTCCCCCATTGCTACACAGCAGCTTGTTTATATAAACTATAGTAGTGTTTCTGAAGCAAACAGATCTGTTTTACCAGTGTAGGGCAACACTACATGATATTTTCATTACTTTAAATTAGGGATGCACCGAATCCAGGATTCGGTTCGGGATTCTGCCTTTTTCAGCAGAATTCGGCTGAATCCTTCTGCCGGGCCGAAACAAATCTGAATCCTAATTTGCATATGGAAATTAGGGGTGAGGAGGGAAATTGCGTGACTTTTTGTCACAAAACAAGGAAGTAAAAAATGTTTTCCCCTTCCCACCCCTAATTTGCATATGCATATTCGGCCGAATCTTTCGCAAAGGATTTGGGGGTTTCGGCCGAATCCAAAATAGTGGATTTGGTGCATCCCTACTTTAAAATACTTTCATTGTTAGGTGTTACTGTTCCTTTAAGCAAATGCTGCTTTCAATAGCTGTAATTTTAAAAACTACTTTAAAAGCACTGACAATTTTTAATAAATTCATATTGGAAAGTTGCTTAGACTTGTGTTTTTTTATTAGTAGGCACATTTTTATTTTTGTGTTTGACTTGCCCTTTAAAGCATGCCTTTCCTTGCCCTTTAAACATGGTGGAAATGAAAGGCAGTAACAGTAATGTTTATCACCACGGACATGGAACCAGCATTAGTACTACAGAGACAAAATATTAAAAAAAAAAACGTAAAAATATAACAAAAAAATTGTGTAATGGGTTAACTGAAATTTGTCTTCTTTTTTTAAAAAAAAATTTTGATTCATAATTATGCCTCGTGGAATGACCACGTCAGTTAGTAGCAATAAAATGTATATTATCCTAGCAGCGTAATGGAAAGTCAATCTTTTTATATACCTTTAAAATAGCATTCCGGAGAGAGAGATGCTCTTATGTATATGGACAGCTCATTTCATTACTGCATAGGCACTCACAATGAGAACAGCGTATTGATTCCCTAACGTTACAGGCCTGATGGACTTGCAGTCGTTTATCATAAGCAAAATATGAGCCGCAAGCATCTTGCTTCAGAAACGACAGACATTTCAGAAGAGTGAAGCTTGAATCCATTCATGTCTCAGGACCTCTCGTAGCGGCAAGGTAGTCAAAAAGCTATTTTGCAAGTCTCAGTGGCACCATTCTGGCTTAAACCTATTGCACTGGTTTATGATTAAATTGCAAAAAGGTTTTATGCCTTTCTCCCGACACACAGACAAAAACACATTCATGTTTTCAAAAATAACAGGGCAAATATATAAATATTAAAAGGGTGGTTCACTTTTAAGTTATAGTACGTTATAGAATGGCTAATACTAATACATCTTTTCAATTGGCCATCATCGTTTCCTTTTTTTTATAGTTTTTGATATGATTTGCCTTCTTCTTCTGACTCTTTCCAACATTTAAATGGGAGTCACTGACCCCATCTTTAATAAAAAAAAAAATGCTCTGTAAGGCTAAACGTTTATTTATTTAAGTATATTTTATGCAGGCCCTCTCCTATTTCATATTTCAGTCTCTTATTCAAGTCAACGAAACGGCAAACTGGAGAAGTGCTGCATAAAATAACAAAAAATATCGGGTACATATCAGAAATGTTTATAATATAAGGGGGTCGTTTTAGGGCAAAGACAAACTCCTCTAGCTGGGATGACTAGTCTGTAGTGATGTGCGGGCCGGCCAGATACCCACTCGCTTTTCTTAAGCGGTTGCGGGTTTTGCTCTTCTCCTGCTCTCCCTGCCCGCCACCGTCAAATGAAATCAACTTTTGGGTCCGTCTCTTATAGACGCTGTGCTGCTCGCTCTGCCCTTTTGTGACATCATCGGTGGGGGCGGATTTATAAAAGCAACTCGGAAAGTGCGGATGCGGGCGAGCGTGGGCTTGGTTAGGGTCGTTGGTTAGGGTCGGGTTAGGGAAATCCCGACCCGCACATCACTACTAGTCTCCTCTGAATCCTTCCCCAGAGGCTAAAATGCAAATCGCTGCTGAATAACACGTATGCAGCCCAGTGTTGGCTTGCTATTAAACTGCAGGCTACTTTGGAAAGCAGAGGCACCCCATCGGCAGTTCCCATTTTAGCTGCAGGGGAGGCATTCAGTGATTAGTCCCTACTAGAGGAGATTAATCAGGGGCAACTAATCTACTCTGCCACTCCATAGAACAATGATCCCCAACCAATGGCTTGTGAGCAACATGTTGCTTACCAACCCTTTGGATGTTGCTGCCAGTGGCCTCAAAGCAGGTGATTATTTTTGAATTCCAGGCTTGGAGGCAAGTTTTGGCTGCATAAAAAACAGATGTATTGCCAATCAGAGCCTCTTGCACCGGCCCGGGGTTATAGCAGTGAGCACCACAAAGCGATCCTCTTCCATCTTCCTCTTCCTTTGTGAGGCTGCATATGCGCAGTAGAGCGAAAAGCCGAACTTTAACTTAAAAGTCAGGGAAATTTGAAGAAAGAAGCCGGAAGAGGATTGCTCCGTGGTGCTCACTGGTATAACCCCGGGCCTGTGCAGTTTTCTGCTGATAGGAGCAACGGCCCGGGGTTTCAGGTAAGTCAATACAATCACTTGGGGGTGCCTAACATTTGGCACCCCCAAGTGCAAGACAATTTTCCTTCTCCTTTAAAGCAGAGTGCGGTGTTAAGGCTAGGGCCACACTGGGCTGAAACCGGCAGGCCCATTACTGTGAGCAGTATCTTGTGTCGGCTCCAGCGTGAGCACACTTTCTGGATTTCGGCACCTGAAGTCTCCCGTTTCTTTCCTGAAACCTGCCGAATGTATTCACACTGGAGCCGATACAAGGCTTCCTGACGCAAAAGAAGAAGGAAGATAGAGCTTGCGATGAGGGGCTGAAATGGGTTTTGGCCCCCTCTGGCTCTAGCCTAAATGTGCTTTCATGATTTTAGATGGGATGGAACACACTGTGAATGCCTGGCTGCTTTACATAAAAACAAAATTCATTGTGTATTAAGAAAAAAGAAAGGTGTTGCTACTTACTCTGTGGCATACAAGGTGGCCGTGGCTTTGATGATCATGTAGCAAAGGGTAAGGGCGCTGAGAAGACCGAAGCTGGCAATGATAAACCATTCTTCTGTTGACAAAGGAAATGGGAGGGAGTCACTCTTGACAGGAATTGCAGGAGCAAGGCCAGCATTTCAGTGCTATGCCCGAGGGCGGAAGGGAACGAGAAAAAGGCAGCCAAAACACAGGCACGGCTCAAATGGGATGGAAAGCGCAGATTAATATTGTTACTTGTAGGAGAGAGAGAGAATGTCAGAATTAGAGACAGGGATGTGATAGACGCTGCTTCTATTAGCTCATAGAAGAGCATTAAAGAGCATATTAGAAAATCCACAGGTAGGCATTCCAAACACTTAATTAAAGAAAGTTAAAAGAAACTCAATACGATCTTTAGTTCTCAAAAGAAAATCTGAATTCTCTATGGAGCCTTTTGTGATTTGGACCACAGTGCCGTGAAGTGTCCAGCTTAGGAGTGCAAAGAAAAAATACAGTTGGCTCAAAACAAACCATTCTGGTGCAAATAATGTCCTGTTATAGGGCACTTTGTCTCACAGGGTGTGCCCAAAGCATGCAATAAAATATCTTTCATTAAACAGTTTGCATTTGGTGTCCTTATCATTTGAAAGTGACAGCAGTTAAAGACATTAGAGAGCGCACGCGAAATGGAAGAGCGGCACAGTCAGCAAAGGAGATTATTAGTAGTATTTTGCCATCTTTTAGCTTACAAAGCTGCCGGCGCTAATCTTGTTTGTTTTATGAACACGCAGAAGGAGAAACTGTTTGTAGACTGGATTTTGCAGACAATCCCATAGGAGCAAACAGCAGGCTGTGGCTGGGAAACGTACCAATATGATCTCGTAAGGCTTGCCAAGTACCAAAATGCCGATCGCTATTTAATCTTTCTTGACAATTACTGCAGGGCTATCACAGATTCAAAACAGGCCTTTGCTCATTTTGACTTTTCATTATTCAAGACGGTGCTGAGCAATATAGAAATATTTGTTGACAGTAACGTCGTTTTTTTCATTTATATTAACCACATAAAGTCCACTTGGGATTTTCCAGCCTATTGTATGGTGTTACTTTATTTGAGGTGTACAGCTCCACATTAAATGCCCAGCTGTAAGTGAGGGTCATTTCAATCCTGCTACAACCTAAGGGTTTAGCGCAGCCTGTTCTTACATGTAGAACTACAACATTACAAGCTACATGTAGCACAGGGTTGTATCAGGCAGTGAATTTAAGAATCTTCTGATTTAACTCTATGATACAAAGGTGGCTAAAATCCCAGCAATATTGTACACATATATTCCTGCATTCCACATCACATCACAAGCCATCAAATTTCATATGACACATTATAGTATCTTTCAATTTATTTTCTTTTGAGAGCCATTGAATACCTTTTAACATTCAATTATTTCATGTTTATTATTATTATTTACAATGCTTGGCAAAGTTATGGGTGCCAAATTCACTCCGTTCTATGCCAACCTCTATCTAGGCTGGTGGGAGAAAATGTTCATAAATGGTGAATCTAATGACTGTAGGGAATGCATTCACTATTACGGAAGATTTATTGACGGTTTGTTCTTTATTTGGTTAGGTACAGTAGAAAAATTCCAATAGTTTGTTGAATATATTAATAATAACACATTAAATTTAAAATTCATTCATGAATTCAGTACAAAAGATATACACTTATATAGATATTACCCTCAAAGGAATAAGAAATAGTGTGCCATCACCCTTAGTCTCCAAATAAAATAGGTGTCAATACTACATCCCTAGCCGAATATAAATGTGTGTGCCATGGGTATTTGTGGGTATCTGTAAGAAAATAAGCATATAAAGGTTAAATTAAGAAATGTTGACCTGGAACATAGTATTTGTACCTGGATAGAGAACTGGCTAAAAGATAGACTACAAAGAGTGGTGGTAAATGGAACATTTTCTAATTGGACCAGTGTTGTTAGTGGAGTACCGCAGGGCTCTGTACTAGGTCCCTTGCTTTTCAACTTGTTTATTAATGACCTGGAGGTGCACATTGAAAGTACTGTTTCTATTTTTGCTGATGATACTAAATTGTGCAGAACTATAGGTTCCATGCAGGATGCTGCCACTTTGCAGAGTGATTTGTCTAAGTTGGAAAACTGGGCAGCAAACTGGAAAATGAGGTTCAATGTTGATAAATGCAAGGTTATACACTAAATGGCAGTGTATTGGGAGTTTCCTTAACTGAGAAGGATCTAGGGGTTTTTGTGGATAACAAGTTGTCTAATTCTGGGCAGCGTCATCCTGTGGCCACTAAAGCAAATAAAGTTCTGTCTTGCATAAAAAAAAAACATAATTCTGCCTCTTTATAGGTCCCTGGTAAGGCCTCATCTGGAGTATACAGTGCAGTTTTGGACTCCAGTCCTTAAGAGGGATATAAATAAGCTGTGCAGACATTAAGTGCAACTAAACTGGTTTAGGGATAGAAGGTTTTAACTAAGAGGGTAGTCTGTCAAGTTTGGGGTTGTTTTCCTGGAGAAAAGACACTTGCAAGGGGACATGATTACTCAGTATAAGTATATTAGGACATTTTAGACAGATAGGGGCGGGGGATCTTTTTCCCCATAAAATGGATCACGCACCCGAGGCCACCCCTTCAGACTAATTACATAGTTAAATCGGATTGAAAAAAGACAAAGTCCATCAAATTCAACCCCTCCAAATGAAAACCCAGCATCCATACACACAACCCTCCCTACTTTCACATAAATTATATACCCATATCTATACTAACTATAGAGTATCACAATAGCCTTTGATATTATGTCTGTTCAAGAAACCATCCAAGTCACTCTTAAAGGCATTAACAGAATCAGAATCACAACATCACCCGGCAGTGCTTTCCACAACCTCACTGTCCTGACTGTGAAGAACCCCCTACTTTGATTCAAATGAAAATTATTTTCTTCAAGTCTGGGGTGGCCTCTGATACGGTGATCCACTTTATGGGTAAAAAGGTCCCCTGCTATTTGTCTATAATGTCCTCTAATGTACTTGTAAAGTGTAATCATGTCCCCTCGCAAGAGCCTTTTTTCCAGAGAAAACAACCCCAACCTTGACAGTCTCCCCTCATAATTTAAGTCTTCCATCCCTCTAACCAGTTTAGTTGCACTTAGTCTCTGCACTCTCTCCAGCTCATTTATATCCCTCTTAAGGACTGGAGTCCAAAACGGCAATGCATACTCTAGATGAGGCCATAAGATGTTTTTTGTTTTTTAAAAGATCACAAATAGAAGCATCTTGCATACAGCCACAATTAGTTGTGCATCTTGCAATCCAAACTGTAGTTTGTTTCGAATAGAAATAATTTTATATCTGGAACATTTTCTGCAAATAGGATATTTTTGAGAATTCTATGAAAATATATGATGCTGAAGATTCAACACAAGTCTGCTGTCAGCTACTGTAGCAGTTTGTAATGGATTGGCCCCAATGTCCCAGTCCGACCTGGACCAATACATGCATACGCTCAGGCTAAAACTAAACTTCAATTAGCCAACCAAAATATGTAGTAGCATGCGAATAAAGTATGGTTCAGGGTCCTCTGTTTTAATAATTCCAACAGCAGATTAACTGCACTACCGGCTGCTATGGCGTTATTTATCCAAGTCACTCAATAACCCACTAGGATTACAGATGGCTCTGCATTTACAACAAGTACCTTTCTCATTGTTTCAATAACATCGATGCAGCTTTTTAACAATGCTTAATCATTTTATATTTTCATTATCATGTACCACAGCAACACTTTCCAAGTCCATCCAGCTACATTTGTTATTACATACTTCAGCACCTCTTTAATATATTTTTCTATCTCAGATGCTGTGCAACAGCTGGGAATCCATTTGTCTTTGTCTTTGTCTGTTGGACCTCTGAGCCGGATCCACATCCACTGATACCGATTGCACTGGGTCCATGATCTTGTTTAAAGGAGGAGCAAAGTTTTAAAATGACAGAGCAAAAATGCTAAATGCATGAAAATATAGAATGAGGCTTTAAAAAAATGATTTAAGAATCTCCAAAAGAGACTATTTCCAGTATCAGGGACTCCTGACCAACTTCAGACACTGAAAGAAAAACATTTTGTGCTTTTACCCTTTGCAGAGATCTATGGCCAAGCAAGGAGGTAGCCATACATGGGCTCATCGGTGTACAATGGGTATGGCCTCCTTTCTATGGTTCAAATTGTTTGTGCAAGGGCGAATAAGCAATCATAACATCATTGGCTTCCCTTTAATTCCTCATCTGTTGATGCACCATGCACTAGCTGACAGCAGAATTAAATTTTTAATTGTTAAACCTGCCCAATCCCTGGCAGCACCTACTTTTGGATCATTCCCTGTTTTCTTTATGTGATTGCCTACCTACTTTGATTCTGCTCCCCTCTTCCTTCACCCTTCTATCTGGTTTGATTTGTTTTCTTTTTCTATACAACCCGCTCTATTCCTTTTCTGCTCATCACTTTTTTTCTCCTTTTCTATCTATGTGCTGTCATCTTTCCTTCTCCTACATTCACTTTTATTTAACCTTTTCTTATTTTTTCTTTTGCCTCCCTTTCCCTCTGCAATATTTTGCTGTGTACTGTTCTTCTATAGCTTGTGCAAGGCTGTCTTTCTCCACTGATGTATAATATAGAAATGAACAGCCTGAAGCAGCTCCTGATAAAATATTTCTAATATTTTGTGACTTTGTGCCGGCTCAGTTATATGATCAGATCAGTCATTATAGTGCTAATAAACAGAAAGCATCACTATTTTAACGACCAATCATATTGCTGAGCCTGCACCAAGCTGAAAAATATTAAATTTTTTTTTATCAGATTCAGATCAGGCCATTTATGTCTAACACACACACACATATATATGTATGTATGTGCCTCCTATAGCCTTTGATGAGTCTCTGGATTCTGGATGGTGGTATTTTTGACCATTCATCCATACAAAATCTCTCCAGTTCAGTTAAATGTGATGGCTGCCGAGCATGGACAGCCTGCTTAATTTCATCCCATAGATTTTCAATGATATTCAAGCCGGGGGACTGTGAAGGCCATTCCCGAATATTGTACTTCTCCCTCTGCATAAATGCCTTTCTAGATTTCAAAATGTGTTTAGGGTCATTGTCTGCTTGGAATATCCAACCCCTGTGTAACTTCAACAAGGGCCCCAGTCCCTGAACTAGCCACACAGCTAGGGTTGCCACCTTTTCTGGAAAAAAATACCGGCCTTCCTATATATTTAGCTTTTTTCCCTATTAATAACATTGGGATCAACCATCATTTTTACTGGCAAGACCGGTAAAACACCGGCCAGGTGGCAAACCTACAAACAGCCCCACAGCATGATGGAACCTCCACCAATTTGACAGTAGGTAGCAGGTGTTTTTCTTGGAATGTGGTGTTCTTCTTCCACCATGCAAAGTGCTTTTTGTTATGACCAAATAACTAAATTTTTGACTCATCAGTCCAAAGCACTTTGTTCCAAAATTACTGTCGCTTGTCTAAATGACCTTTTGCATACAACAAGCGACTCTGTTTGTTGCATGAGTGCAGAAAGGGCTTCTTTCTCATCACCCTGCCATACAGATGTTCTTTGTGCAAATTGCGCTGAATTGTAGAACAATATACAGATACACCATCTGAAGCAAGATGTTCTTGCAGGTCTTTGGAGGTGATCTTTGGGTTGTTTGTAACCATTCTCACAATCCTCCACACATGCTGCTCCTGTATTTTTCTTGGCCTGCCAGACCTGGGTTTTACAGCAACTGCGCCTGTGGCCTTCCATTTCCTGATTATGTTCCTTACAGTTGAAACGGACAGTTTAAACCTCTGAGATAGCTTTTTGTAGCCTTCCCCTAAACTATGATACTGAACAATCTTTGTTTTCAGATCTTTTAAACGTTGCTTTGAGGATCCCATCATGTCACTCTTCAGAGGAGAGTAAAACAAAAGCACAACTTGCAATTGACCACCTTAAATACCTTTTCTTATGATTTGACACACCTGCCTATGAAGTTCAAGGCTTAACGGGCAAATCCAACCAATTTGGTGTTGCCAGTAATCAGTATTGTGCAGTTACATGCATTCAAATTAGCAAAATTACAAGAGTACCCACATTTTTTCACATTTGATTTAATTTCATACAACTGAATAATGCTTCACTAAAAATGTTTGGTCAGAAAACACCCCAGTACTTAGATGTTTCTGGGAAATGAAAGACATGCCAATGTTATCTTTTTTGTTGAAAGTGGAGTAAATTATTATGCAGGCTGAGAGGGGTTCCAAACTTTTTCACATGACTGTACATATCTATATCTATATATATATTTATATCTATATATATATTTATATCTATATATATATTTATATCTATATATATATATATATCAACTTCCTGAAGACTGCTTGAGTTTGGAGCCCGAAACGTGGAAATAAAGAATAAGTCCTGTGAGTGCAGTTCTTTTTGCGTGCGTGCGTGCGTGCGCGCGCGTGTGTGTATACACACACACATTGGTGAAGAAGAGCATCCTTGAGAAATCATGCA
Source organism: Xenopus laevis (assembly GCF_017654675.1). Taxonomy (NCBI): domain Eukaryota; kingdom Metazoa; phylum Chordata; class Amphibia; order Anura; family Pipidae; genus Xenopus; species Xenopus laevis. Next base: position 14,765,520 of record NC_054376.1, on the reverse strand, counting down.
GGGGTAGGGTATGCAACTGCATATTGTAAATGTGCAGCTGCAGGGTAAAAAAAAGAGAAGCTGGGGAAAGGACAGAATTTTTTTTAGCAGAAAATATTGCGGCCTGTGTTCCTATTTCAATATCCAACACTTTCGGTTTTTGTCTCTAAAAAATGTAATCAATTTTATAGCTACCAAGAGCAACCCCCGTAAAAGTTGGCAAAAGCCATTTGGTGCCTAAATATAAATATGGCCCTGCTCCTTAATTTACCTGTGGCCTTCTGTGAATTCAGAAGTGCTGGTATAAAAGCAAAAATAATTAAAAGCCACATGCATGCACACACAGCTGAGAAAACATTCTTTTCTGTATATGAATTATGTAAAATATGGCTGAAAGCAAAATATTGGAAAGTGATATTTTAAGCATAAGTACTGACATCAAATTTAGGAATGTTTTTTTCCTGTAGCTTCCACTGTTCCAAACCAATCCCACAGTCTTAGAATCAAAAGAATCAAAGTTCTACATAAGCCAGAGACTAAGCAGGACCGGAACCAGGGGAAGGCAAAAATGATCTTCAGATCAGGGCCATAATAGTGTAAACGTTATGAACTACTGCCCAGCTGTTTGCTTCACCTGCAGAAATGTTTTCAACACCCAATTTATTTTTGTTTTTTATCACTGCACAGCAAGGTATTAATGCAGAAACTAGATGCAGAAGGGATCAGATAATATACAACATACTTAAGCACATTTATTGTTCAGTTTGTGATTGTGCAGTTTGCTCACTGCTAAGAAGCTAATGTGTTTATTTAGGTATTATATTGCTTATCCAGGCTTAAATTTAAAAGGCAGACGTGGGGAGCAAGGATTAGTAAATACTGAATATGTACATTTCTGCTTGTGGGGGCACTGAAATAAATCTGATGAACATGTAGAAGTTAAGGGGGTACTTAATCATTTGTGTGCAAGAAATATGTTCAATTTGGATTTTTTTTAGAGGTTCTGCTGCTCCAAGTGTGTCAAATAAGCTGTTGGCACAGCAACACCCTGGGTATAGCACCTTCCTGAGACATCGGAAAGTCTGCTGCAAATGGTACATTTCCCTTTTTATGATGGAATCCTGAAATCCTGCAGCAAGGGGAGGGGGGATAGATAAAAAAGGAGTCTGTATGACTAACTGTCAAAAGGGTCGTATAGTGTGGCTATTTTCTGTCCAATGAACGGTCGCCCATTTTAATTGTTGACAGAGGCAGAAAAATGACAGGAAATAGGTTTTTTGTATATGCCGGTCGCAAATTAGTCATTTTCCTTTACTGCCATTTTTATGAATTTCCCCTTAGTGTGCAGATGCCAGGCTTGGCAGTGTGCCCAGCCCATATCTTCAATGTTTCAATTAAATGTTTTCTACAAGTTCAGCCAGTCCTGCATTTTGCCATGCCTTGGCTGAGTGATCCAATTCAAGAGTTATCTTGTGTACATTAGCTGTAATAAACTACTGCGACCAAACTAGGCCTCATTATCTGCAGTCCCAGATACAAGCGCAAGATCACTCAGCCTTTATGTATGCGGCTCTACTGCACTTACAGATTAAAAATCTGGCACAAGGTACAGAGCACTGTTAACTACTGAGCCGACAGTGTTACTCAAGTGTCCTTTCAATCCTGTTATCATAATTTATAGCTTTAATACAATACTAATATAAACATAAAACATTAATAACCACTCTTTGGATGTCAATAGGATTCTCTAAATTCCTATTAAAAATACCACTTGGCCCAAAAAACAATTCTCAGTTTTGCACACATTAAAATGCCATATGTTTCAGCTGCATATTGTCTTGTGCCTATTTATGCGAATGAATGCAAAAAACTCATTACGTTTCACTGCTGCAATTGACTAAGGCTCACTTAGTACACTGCCCCAGAAGTGAAAGTATATTCCTATATCTCATCCACAAAATGCATACTTTTATGGGTAAAACATTGTGCCATCAGTTTCACTGTAAATGTGCCCACATAAATTTTTTGTCTCAAATTTCAGCCGCACCTTTACACCAGAATTCTGGGTAACACTCCATTAAAGAAACAATTTAAGGGTCGTTATCTTTAAAGGATAAGGAAAGGTCTTTTAAATTTGTGCCAAAAGTTAGGCACCCCTAAGTGATCGCATGTATTTAACTGAAACCCTGGGCCGGTGCTCCTATCAGAAAAAAACTGGAACGGCAGGATTCTTCCAGTGAGCACGAAGGTGCGATTGTCTTCTAGCTTCTTCTTTCTTCTCGCCGCTGCTCATGTGAAGTCAAAGTCGGCTTTTTCTTCCTATTGCGCATGTGTCAGCCCCGGGAAATTTGAGGATAGAAAAAGCCGGAGGAGGATCGCTCCGTGGTGCTCGCTGGAAGAATCCTGGGCTGGTGTAGTTTTCTCCAAATAGGTGCACCAGCCTGGGGTTTCAGGTAAGTACATGTGATCACCTGGGGGTGCCTAACTTTTGGCACCCCCAAGTTAAAACGCCTTTCCGTATCCTTTAAAGATAAACCCAAGTTTAAAGACCTATCCTTCTCCTTTAAGTACACATGGTTCCATTACTATAAGCCATATTAGAAGCCATGTATAGCAGCTGCATATGTCAAGAGTACAAGAGAGGCGCTACAGACTCAAGCAAGCATCGTAAGTTATACTAGCACAAATCAAATGCACAGCTGTAATTATGAATTGCTGTGGTTCTTCCGATAGTGAACTCACTTGTCACAGAAATGTTAATTTCCCCAGTCCTTTGAATGACCTCCACATCATGAGGGACCTGCGATATTCCAGACGAACGCAAGGATTCTAAAGCCAGGGATCCTTCCTCTGTAGCATCACTGGGTGCAGGTCTACGACTTGCTGGCTGGCTTCTGGTTAGTCGCTCCATATCAAATGCTACATTATCCGTACATGGTATGTTTGCCTTAGAACAGGAGATAAACAGGTTTCATTTCAGATTGTTTCATCACAGTAACAATAAATTAATATACAATATTTGTGTATGAGACATGAGGTGGAAAATATTAGAAAAACTGCCACAAATAAATAGAAAATTATATTGTATATTCATGTTAACAAGTATTTTATTAACGTGTCAACATTCTCCACTGCACACTTACATTGAAGGGTATATACAGTTGTGTTCAGAATAATAGCAGTGCGACATCACTAACCTTATCAATCACTGTTTTTGGTAGAAATTGTATTCCTACATGGCAAATAATGTACTAGTAGGTGTACTAGAGTAATAGAAAACCAACAGACCAAACATGCTGCTGATTCTGTGTCACTGAATCATTCATTGAGGCTTGTTCCAAATAATAATATAGTGTTCCAAATAATAGTGTGAAGTTCAATAAGTGAGCTGCTCTTTACAAAACCTGCCGGCACCACTAGGGTGACTTCACCAAATTCTTTGCATTCTATCCTCAAGCAGGCCGAGGCAGCAGTCCTACGGCATTTTCCCTTCTAAAACTACCCGCAGCCGCATTCCACTTATGATCACTGCTTTGCTTCCTTGACTGACGTCGCTCTAAGGAGTCTCAGTTGGAGGAATTTTTGTGCATGGTGTCGCCATGTGATAAATGAAACTAAGACATTTAGGAGTGTACATTTTAACTCTCCAAATGCCTGTAAAACAGAATTAAGTGATTCAGTACACTATGTTGTGAACTTTTATTTTTGCAAAGATTATGGGTAAGTTTTGTTCTCCTTTAAGGAAGGAAGGCAGTAAATTTTGTGCATGCTGGTAACAGTGCATTTCTCTCTGAAAATGGGTTGTTCCAGACATTGTTCAGAAGAACCATATACTTTTATTAAAAAGTTGATTGGAGATACATATAAAGAAGTGCAGAAAATGATAGGCTGCTCAGCTAAAATGATCTCAAATGCTTTACGGTAACCAAACCCCGAAAGAGGTGGAAGAAAATGGAAAACGACCATCTGAATGGATAGAAGAATAGCCACAATGGCAAAGACTCGAGGATTTGTGTCTATGGCCAGCTTAATGTTACAGTTATAAGATGCCTATGTGAAGCCAAGCTATCGGCAAGAAGCCCTCTCAAAGTCCCATTGTCGAAAAAAAAAAAAAAGACGTGCGGAAGAGCTAACAATTTTCTATTTTGACTGGCCTAAAGAGAAATGTTGAATCATTTTGTTGACTGATAAAAGCAAGATTGTTCTTTTTGGGTCTAGGGATACAAGGGATCATGGATCAGTTTTAATACATCAAAATACTTGAAGAGGTCAAGTTGCCTTATGCTGAAGAGGAAATGCCCTTGAAATGCGAGTTTCAACAAGACAATGACCCAAACACATCAGTAAATGAGCAAAATATTGGTTACTAACCAACCAGATTGACGTTATAGAGTGGCCAGCCCAATCCCTGAACCTTAATCCAATAGAAACCTTGTGGGGTGACATCAAAAATGTTGTTCCTAAAGCAAAACCAAGAAATGCAGAAGATAGTAATAATTACTATATTGTTGAGTTGCTCCAATCTGGGAGACAAAATGAATAACACTGCATCATTTAATAATCTACTATTGGTGTTACATGAATGTGAAGCAGGTCCTCTCTTAAATGTCCTTAATTTGCAAGTTTTGCAGCTGACTACAGATGATGCAGAGGCAAGTCACAAATTAATTAAATCTGACATTTAGGGCCGAATCCTCCTGCCCAGCCGAACCGAATCATAATTTGCATATGCACATTAGGGATGGTGAGGGAAATCGCATGACTTTTTGTCACAAAAAAAGGAAGTAAAAAAATGTTTTCCTCTTCCCACCGCTAATTTACATATGCAAATAAGGATTCAGGGGTTCAGCCAAATCCAAAATAGTGGATTTGGTGCATCCCTAGTGACATTTTTACTGGTGTAAATAAGGCCCATACTAGAATATTCTATATATAGAGGAAGATGTGGGGTTATAAATACCAGGATAATAGAGAGATAATAGAGTGAGTCTTTTGCAAACCACTGCTCTAAATGATACTAGATTAACTGATCCTACAATGCAAAAATAAATACACAAATTAGTGAGCAGCAAGACAGGTTGGCAGTTTGCCTCTGTGGAGTGAAGAACCCAGGATTTAAATCTGAATGGTAATCAAAAACAGAAAGGATAATAAATTATTTTAAAAAATCAAAAATTGCAGGCAGCTGAGCTGCAAGCAAGTAGGGAAGGGGCGAGGTAGATCAGCAGGCACCTCCCACTTTCAACAAAGGCCACATCCAGACAAAAATGCCGCTCCTGGTAACTAAGAGCCGAATTTCTGGTTTTCAAACCGGAAATTGGGCTCTTCTAGTGCAGAGAGCGATATTGCGCTCTCTGCACTAAGCGTCGTGGACCGCCCCTGCCCTCTCCGGCGCTATAAAGGTTAGTGCCGTGGGGAGGGTGGGGGCGGCGAAAGAAGGCCGCCTCAGGAGGCATTATAGCCAGAATCGCCCCTGGCTGGAGGACCAAAGATTGCTTATTATTTATCAAATACATAACTGGAAAATATTTTAATATTTCTACTTTTGGTATTCAGAGGGTCCCTGTTGCAGGGCACAAGTACTTTCTACACATTTTACTTGGGTTCATGGTTACAACTGAATGGTGTGTAGGGATCGGTCTAGTGGGTAAAATACCAGCCGTGCTTAGAATTACAACTTCAAGGGGAACTCCACAAAAACATAACTTGAGCTTTTTGAAAAGTAAACATAATTTCAAGAAACTTTGACAATATACATCATTTAAAAAAATATGCAGACTTTTTTAATGGTTTTTTAATGGGTCTGACAGTTCCCTAAGCCTAGCCCCCTGCTCTCCTACTGATCTCACTACTTTGATGAGCTGGCTGACTACTGTTACTTTGTATCAACAGCCTGCTGTCCTCAGCCTGCATCCTCCAAACCCCACAATTCCCTGCACATGTAATTTCAATAAGGAAAGGAACATCACAGTGCAATGCATTGTGGGTTATGTAGTTCCTGCATGCTGTCTGCAAGCTGTGGAGTAGTTGTTACCATATGTAACATCAGTGTTTAGTCCCTCTTTTCCTGCCAGGATTTCAAATGATGCAGAAAGAGAAGAACTGTTAAACAGCTGGATTTCAGCATTGAAAATGGCATTTATTCATACTTTTTCAAGAAACAGGTAACTGTAATGGGTATATTAGGGGTTTCTGTGTTATGTGGGCCTCTTTTGGTTTGGAAGCCGGAGTTCCCCTTTAATCATCATTGTATTTGCTGGTAAACTTCGAATTGCCTGGTGTTCCATCCCCAATTGATGCTTCCAGGTTGGCCCCATTTGTGCCACTGCCCCACCCCTGTATGTCCTAAACCCACGTATTTTATGTTGTCCTGCACCTCATGGTCCAACTTCCAAACCCAAGCACCAAGAATATCTAAAAAAGAAAGGGGTCAGTCCTAATGGTGTGGCATTTCTATGCAAACTAAAAGCTTTGGCATTACAGCAGATCTACTTCTAGCAGGGTGACCTTCTGACGAGTATTGCAAAGGAATCTGGGTTACACGCATGTGATGATTAACTATTAGCAGGTTGTTTGTGCTGCTACACTCCATATTCACATTCCCCCAAATAATCCTCACTAATATTACTGAAATAAACAGAAAACAACCACAAACAAGTAAACAGATGGGCAAAAACATAGTAACTAGCAATTCCATCCAAAATCAGGGCAACAAGCAAGTTTACACAACTACTGTACTGCATGCATACTGACATCATCAATTGTGTAGCTTAGATATGCTCTAGTAATGCCCTATACACTTAACACACCCTTAAATAATAATGTCCTTACCACAGGACCCTATTACCACTACTGCATTAACATGATTCTAAATTTATATCTCACATTCCCTTCCCAGAAACTATTCTCCCACTGTTACTATAAGCACCATCTCTCCATACTCCTACTATACCTGCTATCCCACAGTCACACTCCCTTCCCAGAGACTATTATCCACTGTTACTATTGGAACCAGCCACAGTCCCTTCCCAGAGACTGTTATCCCACTGTTACTATAGACACCATCTCTCCCTACTATACCTGCTATCCCACAGTCACACTCCCTTCCCAGAGACTATTATCCCACTGTTACTATAGGCACCATCTCTCCCTACTATACCTGCTATCCCACAGTCGCACTCCCTTCCCAGAGAGTATTATCCCCACTGCTACTATAGGCACCATCTCTCCCTACTATACCTGATATGCCACAGCCCCTTATTATCTCTGCTGTTACTAAAGGTACCCATTTCCCCTACTATACCTTGTATCCTATAGACAATCCCTTCCCATTATGCCCATTGCTAATATAGGCAACAAATTGCCCTATTATATCAGGGTAATATTGTATAATAACTCCAAACTGCGGATGTGCTAGTGGGTGACATCACAGTCTCGTCTCCCGCAAGCTTTCTACTGTGGACTTCCTGGTAATGCGGGACATTTGACAGGTGATCCGGGACTGCGGGCAGCCAGGTGAAAATCTCGACTCTCTCAGGAATATATATATATATATATATATATATATATATATATATATATATATATATATATATATATATATATATATATATATATATATATATATATATATATATATATATATATATATATACACACACACCGTATATATATATATAGTTTGTAAAAAATGCTGTTGCACTGTAGGGTCTTTTTAAAAAATGTAAAAACTTTATTTGTATTGACGTTTCAACCTTCACTGGGGTCTTTATCTTGATAAAGACCCCAGTGAGTGCCAAAACGTCGATACAAATAAAGTTTTTTAAATTTTTTTAAAAAGACCCTACAGTGCAATAGCATTTTTTTTTACAAACTTTATATACTACTTCTGTTTGCACCAGGGCATTATCTCCTTTAAAGTGTGTGAGAGAGAGAGAGAGAGAGAGAGAGCGAGAGAGCGAGAGAGAGAGAGAGAGAGAGCGAGAGAGCGAGAGAGAGAGAGACATGGGTAGGAATATATTTAGCATTGCACAAATGATTTTTCCTGGATGATGTGGGCTTTGCTCTAGATAACATTTGCCTAAGGCACAGACTAAAAAGTGACATTCCCAAGGTCACAGAGAAATAACATTAGAATCTATAGCTGAAATTCATGGCTATCAGTTTGTTCCAATATCAGATACAATCCGAGGGCAAAAGAAAAACAGAGCTTGTGGGTCAGTCACAGATAATGCACAATTATTGTCTGTCATTACCAAACCAGTAGAGACCATATTTGTATCCAAACATTCATTTATAATGTTAAATGCAACTGTACTGTATGTTGGCCTATGAATAAAATATTTGATTAAGAATAGATAATACACCTGTGCATGTACATTGCAATACATGTTCTATCCCTTTAAACACCCAACTAAGGAACAATGTATTTAGAGATGTAGAATTTGTTCCAGGTTTAGTAACCCTTAGCAACCATTCCAGACACTTACTTTCGAACAGCAGGTCATTAATTACCACCTACTGAATGGATTCTATCCGATTCTAGACCTGGAGCGACCTGAGATTTTTAAAAGATCAGATCCTCATCGTGAGACCACGATTTTCTCGGAACGATCGTACAAATTTACCATCAACTAATTTGCCAGGAAAACAAAGGGGAGCTGCCTGCTTGGCCCTGCAAACATAGATAGATTGCACTGGGGCCGACAAAGATTTTTTGACCTGGCTGATCAATTTCCTGACAGATGTCAGTCAAAAAACCGTAAGATGTACGATCGTTCGAATCCCACTAACCGCACGATAATTTCAAAGGATTGGTCGGACTTCCCTTAAATCAGTCGTTCAGCAAGAAGAATTGTCACGTCTACGGGGAGCTTTAGTTGGAATTAAGTACAAGCCCTGTTTTATGGCTCCTAGTATAGAATCGCCCCTTGGCGAAAAAAAAATATTAGTTCCATCTGGCTTTAAGTATTGAATATTTAAATTTGCAGCAGGATGTACAGCAAGTTTCTAGCCTAAATTTTTGGGAAAGCAATATTTGTTGCACTGCAACATCTTACAAAATACCTATGGCGCAATGTGCAAGAGAGCAATGTTGGTGAATGTCTAATTTGTAAATTTGAATTCCATCCGTGTACAAAGGAATCAGTAAATAGTGCAATATGCTCTGAAAGCAGCTTGTATCGGAGTAAGTGTTCCTCTAGCTGGAGTGTGGCGTATATTAAGAGCCTTCTGGGCATAAGGACACACATACTAATCATTACTTAACGTCCCCATCACTCTCTCATCAATAGAAGGATTGTCCTGCCTATTACTGGTAGCCCCAACACATCAGGGGCACCCTCTACAATAAAGCAAGCTAGACTGCTACAGCAGGGCTGATCTGCATTTCTGTTCAACATACCAGCTTCACTCAACACCCACAAATCCTGTTTGTTTCTGGCTAATTACTCAGATGAGCTGCCCCAAGTGCCTGTTCAGGATTTAGAAGTGTTTTTTTTTTTCCTTAGAATTACTTACATACAGACCAGAGAAACATTTATTTATTATACAAGGAAACCAGAATGGGTTTGGTTCCCCCCCTTACCACAGAAATGGCAAACCACATCCTCCCCTCCTGGTGTTAAAACAGAGACAATAACATTTAATGTAATACAGGTATGGGACCTGTTATCCAGAATGCATGAGACCTAGGGCTTTCTGAATAACAGATCTTTCTGTAATTTGGATCATACCTTAAAGGAGAAGGAAAGCTATCAAGGCAGTTTATTGCCAATAGATTAGCAACAACAATGCAAGCTAAAACACCATTTTTATTCTTTACAATGCTTTTCCATACCTGAGTAAACAGCTCTAGTTACTGTTTGTTTAGGATAGCAGCTGCCATATTAGCTTGTTCTGACATCACTTTCTGCCTGAGTCTTTCCCCACTCGCTAAAGGCTCTTAGCTCAGATTACAGCAGGGAGCGGGGAGGAGCAAACTGAGCATGCTCAAGCCCAAGCCCTGAAAACAGGAAGTCTGATACAGAAGCCCATGTGTACACAATATAAGAAAAAGAAATGTGGTTTTGTTTTGACATAGAAATCTGAGCAGCATTACCTTGAGGGTTTACGGGTGTATTTATATAGACCTTTATGATAAAGCTTACTTGGTTTTGACCTTCTCTTTTAAGTCTAGTAGAAAATCATGTAAACATTAAATAAACCCAATAGGCTGGTTTTGCTTACAAAATATCTTACTTTGGATCATGTATAAGGTATTCTCAGGCCCAGTTTTGTGGCGAGGTCACAAAGGTCCGGGCCTAGAGCAGCAAGAGCGTAGGGGCAGCATGATGCCCTTCCGCATTCTAAGCAGCACTGGGGGAACACAAAGAAAGCAGTGAGAACCGCCGCATGCATATGTGCGCTAACGTGGGTCGGGTGGGGGCTTGCTTGTGATGGTCGGGTGGGGCTCTCTTGTGACTGTAGGTGGGCAAGCACCAGGACCCTGTGGGTGGGATGTCCAAACTGGGTACTATTTTATTATTATAGAGAAAAATGACTTTTTTTAAAAAAAAATTGAATTGTATTGTTAAAATGGAGTCTATGGGAGACAGGCTTTCTGTAATTCAGAGCTTTCTGGACAATGGATCACAAACGTGTACTAAAAAAATATACATTATTTCTACCCTCTCCTTGCTCTACAGAGTCTCTGTGTGGGTAATAAGGATCATTCAGTCTCAATCTTGTAAAATTTTCAACAAAGTCAAAGTCCAGTCTCTATGTACTTGCTTTCAAGCACTGGTGCATTTGCTTGGAAACATAAACTGCCACGTTTACAGATGACAGTCATCTGAGACATGACTGCACCATCACATAAAGTTAAATTCCATAAACTTGAATGGGGTGTTTTATGCCTCCCAAGCTACTAATTAGCCTTGGACAACAAAACATTTGAAAGCTCCCTGTGATCTGCCATAGCCCTTCATGTAAGGCAAGTGGAAACATGCTTCTTGTGTTGAGAGGCAGGGTGGGAACAAATTTTTCCCCGGTCCTCTCCTAGTAAATACGCAGATTTTAAATAGCGGGATCAAGTGTTAAAATCAGCAATTGCCTTATTTTAACACTTGATCTGAATAATTTAAAAGAATGGGCAAAACTATATCATGCCTTTTGGCACATGCCTATTCTACATGGTAGAAACAGATATGAATACAGATAATGAACCATTAATTCTTTCTGCAGCTTTACTTACAGCAATTCCTAAGGCCTTCAGAATATTTAGTTTGCACATGGGGCAGGTGCAGTGTTCACTTAGCCAGGGATCCACACATACTTTGTGAAAAACGTGCCTAGAAAAAAACAGAAATCACTATTAGAAATAGCCATAAAATGTCAACCAGCAGTGGTGTAAATAGCTGGGAAAATGTTTTCTTTTGGGCTCCTGACAGGTAACTTGAAATTGCAGGTCACCCGCAACACCCAAAGTGTGGACCAGCTGTGTTTTTGCACACATTGACGTTGCACCCGTGACGCACACTTGCAGGTAACCGTAATCAGGCAGCAGACCCGGCCCACGTGGATTCTACTTCCACTATACAAGCTCCTGCAAGGACCTCTTCCTGTGCCAAATTCATTGTGCAGGGAGTTTATCATTGCACTGCTAATAACATTATCTACATAGTAAGAACCAAACATGGAGTAGGTTCAGTTTCCATGTTTGCCCTATTTAGCTGAAGAAATAACAAAAACATAAGTCAAAATAACATCAGTCAAAAGGTATGCTCAGCACAAGTAAATACTTTGATGTTGGGAGTACAATAAGCAGCTTCAGACATTATACAATTTAGGTGCAAACTAAATAGATCCACGATCAATCCAATGCCAGTACTGCTACCTTAAAGGAGAACAAAAGCTTAACTAAAGAAGTAGGTTAGAAATGTTGTACATGATGTTTTAAGCTTCTGTACCAGCTCAAGGCAACCACAGCCCTTTAGCAGGGAAGATCTGTGTCTCCAAAGATGCCCCAGTAGCTCCCCATCTTCTTTTCTGCTGATTCACTGCACATGCTCTGTGCTGCTGTCATTTACTGAGCTTAGGGACCCACTCACAATATACAGTACACATAGAATAGAAATGTCACATTATAAGGCTGATTAGCAATTAATACAGATAATTACTACATGGCAGCACAGAAACCAGTGCAATTAAAATCAGAATTTAATAATCAGCCTTGTAGCATCCGCTTATATTACAGACCAACCTCATTTTCTGCTGGATAATTTGTGACGACCCCTAAGCTTAGCTTCTCAACAGCTGCTTAGAGCCCACTGAGCATGTGAGTGTCACAGACACTTTCCAAGATGGTGACCCCCTGTGACAACTTGAAGTCCTGGATCATTGCTCCTATTGACAAGCTGAAACTTTAAACTGGTGCAAAAAGTCCAGTATATAAAATATGGCATTTTTAACCATATTCATTTTTAGGGTTTTGTTCTCCTTTAAAGCGATTCTGTCATGATTTTTATGATGTAGTTTTTATTTCTAAATGACATTGTTTACAATGCAAATAATTAACTCTACCATATAAAATTTAATTCCTGAACCAGCAAGTGTATTTTTTAGTTGTAATATTGGTGTGTAGGCAGCCATCTCAGGTAATTTTGCCTGGTCATGTGCTTTTAGAAAGAGCCAGCACTTTAGAATGGAACTGCTTTCTGGCAGGCTGTTGTTTCTTATTTGTAACTGAATGTGTCGCAGTGGGACCTGGATTTAACAATTGAGTGCTGTTCTTATATCTACCAGGCAGCTGTTATCTTGTGTTAGGGAGCTGCTATCTGGTTAGCTTCCCATTGTTCTGCTGTTAGGCTGCTGGGAGGGGGTGATATCACTCCAACTTGCAGTACAGCAGTAAAGAGTGTCTGAAGTTTATCAGAGCACAAGTCACATGACTGGGGCAGCTGGGAAACTGACAATATGTGTATCCCCATGTCAGATTTCAAAATTAAATATAAAAAAATATGTTTGCTCCTTTCAGTGCAGAATTCTGCTGGAATAGCACTATTAACTGATGTGTTTTGAAAAAGGAAAGTTTTCACATGACAGTATCCCTTTGAGACATACCCTTAAATCCATATGCCTCCTCCTCCTCCTCCCCTGTGGATAACACAACCTCCCCTCCAGCACATGATTAAACACCTTAGGGGCCACTAACAATAATTTGCAAATGCTAACAAACCCCCAGAACAAATACCAGGCATATGTTCCACAGGCAAAGCAGGGAACACACAGGCAGAGTATGTCACATCCAGGGAGCATGGGGCAGGCAAAGTATGCCTCACACAGGGAGCATTGGGCAGGCAGAGTATGGAACACACAGGGAGCATTGGGCAGGCAGAGTTTAACACACACAGGGAGCACTGGGCAGGCAGAGTATAACACACACACGGAGCATTGGGCAGGCAGATTATGACACTCACAAGAAGTATAGGGCAGGCAAAGTATGCCTCACACTGGGACCATTTGGCAGGCAGAGTATGGCACATGCAGGGAGCATAGGGCAGGCAAAGTATGGCACACACAGGGAGCATAGAGCAGGCAGAGTATGGCACACGCAGGGAGCAAAGGGCATGCAGAGTATGGCACACATAGGGAGCATAGGGCAGACAGAGTATGGCACACACAGGGAGCATTGGGCAGGCAGAGTATGGCACACACAAACACACAGAGAGCATAGAGCAGGCAGAGTATGGCACACACAGGTAGCATAGGGCAGGCAGAGTATGGTACACACAGCGAGCACAGAGCAGGCAGAGTATGGCACACACAGGAAGGATAGGGCAGGCAGAGTATGGCACATATGGGGAGCATAGGGCATGCAGAGGAAGCATAGGTAAGGCAGAGCAGAGCAATCAGGGAAGCCTATCAGGACCACTCTAAGATGTACTACATACAGCGACACAATGCTGGTGCCCCTGAAGCAGTTTGAATGAGGTGTGGGCAGTTTCAGTCTGGGTCTCAGGTGTGAACAGTACAGGGCTTTAGGCATGTGAACAATAGAGGTGTTACAAGTGTGAAAAATGCAGGGGGGGGATTACATGTGTGAACAATGCAGGAATTTATAGTGTGCATTTGAGGTGTTAACAATGCAGGGGCCAGTTAATATCTGTAGTGATACCTTTAAAATTATACACATGGTAAACAGACATAGCAGGCAGATTTTCATGTGGGGGCCACACCTGCGGGCCGCCAGTTGGACAGCCCTTAATAAATAAAATAAACAAATTAAAGTGACTCACAAGTACCCCCATTGCAGGGGCCCCAACCTTTTTTCCCCCATGAACCACATTTAAATGTAAAAAGAGTTGGGGAGCAACACATGTATGTAAAATGTTTTTGGGGTACCAAATAAGTGCTGTGATTGGCTGTTTGGTAGCCCCTATGTGGACTGGCTGCCTACAGGAGGCTCTGTTTGGCAGTACACATGGTTTTTATTAGGGATGCTCCGAATCCACTATTTTGGATTCAGCCGAACCCCTGAATCCTTTGCAAAAGATTCAGGTCTATGGGCGTCATTTCCGCTGCGAAACAATTCACCCATCCCTATTTAAAACCATTTATATCTATAAAACATTTGTCAACCACCAGGGTTCAGTTTAGGGGTTGACATATGTGGCCTTACCCCAAACCTAAGCCTTAAACACAAAACATGCTGCAGTTTTAAGAGGGGACCAGGCGGGAGACATGCTTTATGAATTATCCACTTACTTGCACGGCAGCACTCTAACAATATCATTCTGCTTGTAGCTTTCGATGCAGACAGCACAGTGATCGAAGTCTGGATCGGTTTCCTGAACAAAAATTGACAGTTAGTGTATGTTCTCCAACCCATTTAGCATAAAGGTCCATTTTATAGAAATATTCAATGATGATACAGCAGTCACATAAGAGTGCAGCCCAGACACAGACATTTCTTTAATGTTCTGCATTCTGTGTTTCACATGTGTTCTGCGCTTACATGTGCCATTGCGAAGGACAGCCCATAAAGGAAGAATTGGTCTGGGCCTGCTCTTCCCCGTGGCTGAACGCATTTGACCAGGACGCAGCCCAAAGCACTGGTGAGTATGAGCCCTTATGCATGTTCAGTAAGCAGTAAATATAGCTTTTTGTGACTGCTTAAAGGGATTCTGTCATGATTTTTATGATATAGTTTTTATTTCTAAATTACATTGTTTACACTGCAAATAATTCACTCTCCTGTTCAATGTAACTGGATGTGTTGCAGTGGGACTTGGCTTTTACTATTGATTGCAGGCAGCTGTTATCTTGTGTTAGGAAGCTGTTATCTGCTTACCTTCCCATTGTTCTGTTGTTAGACTGCTGGGGGTGGAAGGGAGCCAGCGAAATCACTCCAACTTGCAGTACAGCAGTATAGAGTGACTGAAGTTTATCAGAACACATGAGTCACATGACTGGGGGCTGCTGGGAAACTGACAATATATCTAGCCCCATGTCAGATTTCAAAATTAAATATAAAAAAATCTGCTCTTTTGAGAAACGGATTTCAGTGTAGAATTCTGCTGGAGTAGCACTATTAACTGATGCATTTTGAAAAAAACAAGTTTTCCTACTACAGTATGCCTTTAATTAAAAGAAAAACACTGGTTCTAGACCAGATACAAATGGCTCATCAAGATTTAGTGAGAGGGCACATAGACTGACCCCAAAAAAATGTAGCCACATCTAAGTGACATTGTTCTCCATCAATGTTGGGATGCTCGTGTTCAGTTTAGGATGGAGCTTATATCAGCGTGTACATTTTTTACAGCCAGCAAGGCTGGTCATGTCTCCTTTCTAATAATCATCATCTGCCTATCGGGTAATTAACATCTATGAGATTTAATATCCAGACGGCTTGGGACCTAAGGCTTCTTGTACTACCTGTATCTGGCTGCTGGAATAAAGGATCATTTCCAGATAATACAGTGTTTGATACCCTCGTTATTGTACCCATCCTCTTTATCGTGCCTGTACTGGCCTCATTCAAGACCCTTGTTATTGTACCCATCCTCTTTATCGTGCCTGCACTGGCCTCATTCAAGACCCTCGTTATTGTACCCACCCTCTTTATCGTGCCTGCACTAGCCTCATTCAAGACCCTCATTATTGTACCCATCCTCTTTATCCTGCCTGCTCTGGCCTCATTCAAGACTCTTGTTATTGTACCCACCCTCTTTATCGTCCCTGCACTGGCCTCATTCAAGAACCTCATTATTGTACCCATCCTCTTTATCGTGCCTGCACTGGCCTCATGTTGTTAAGCTTTTTACTTAAAAAAAATCCTCCAAAAGAATGATATGTCTCAAGAGCAGATCCCAGGAAGGAAAGACAAGGGCACAGCCACTGTCATATGCCTCCGAAGCAACCAACAGCCACTGTACATCCTACTCAGAGAAAGCAGCTTGCATCCAATGGCAACACCGCATGGTGAGGTGGTGAAGGCCTCTACATGAAGCATCTTTGCTGACGTGGCTGGAGGCTTACAGTGGTAAGTTTCCTTCTCAACTTTTGTGTGCACAGTTTTGAAAAACTGTGCTCAGGTCAGAATACAAAATAAGTTTTCACTTAAAATTCTTTGTATGCACCACAATTTGTTGTGTGCACTGGCCTCAAAAATGTTTGTTAGAGGGAACATTTCCCTTAAGACCAATCATTCAATGTATGACTTCTCAAAACATGCAGAAGAAATTGAATAGCTTTTGCCCTAGAATAGAGATGTTCACAAAACGAATACAAGGTATGGCCATTGGGATGTCATAAGGATGATGTTAAGAAGAATTAAGGATTCCCATTCTAGATGAGCCAGTTGGTTTCAATTCATTCTTATGTTACCAGATTATTATATTTTTTTAAATAAAGAAAGCTAAGGCAGAACATTGTCATAATACAGTCAGTACAGCAGCTGCAGTTTGGAATGCCATGGCATCCAATCTGTACAGCACAGAAAGTCAATGCTTTTTTATGCACCTATGCAATTGTTTGTGGGTGTCTGTGGCAACATTTTTGTTTCAGTTCTCATGTCTTTTGTTTCACCATATTCGCATTTCCCTGTGCTGTAGGTCTGGGCCAATGCACCTGAACCCTACCTTCTTACTGAATGGATTTATTCACATGGGACCAAGTTCTGCTTGAATCCAGAACCCTGAATCAGAAATTATTTATACAGGTATGGGACCTGTTACCCAGAATGCTTAGGACCAGGGGGGTTTCCAGATAATGGATCTACATAATTTAGATCTACTTACCTTAAGTATACTAATAAATCATGTAAACATTAAACCCAATAGGCTGGTTCTTCTTCGAATTAGGATTAATTATATCTTAGTTTGGATCAAGTACAATGTACAGGTATGGGACCTTTTCACAATTTGGATCTCCATACCTTAAAGGGACACTGTCATGGGAAAACATTTTTTTTTTCAAAACGCATCAGTTAATAGCGCTGCACAAGCTGAATTCTGCACTGAAATCCATTTCTAAAAAGAGCAAACAGATTTTTTTTTATATTTAATTTTGAAATCTGACATGGGGCTAGACATATTGACAGTTTATGACAGTCATGTGACTTCAGTCGCTCTTTACTGCTCTACTGCAAGTTGGAGTGATATCACCCACTCCCTCCCCCCCAGCAGCCTAACAACAGAACAATGGGAATGTAACGAGATAACAGTTCCTTAACACAAGATAACATTCAATAGTAAAATCCAGGTGCCACTGCGACACATTTACATTTAATAGGAGAAACAACAGCCTGCCAGAAAGCAGTTTCATCCTAAAGTACTAGCTCTTTCTGAAAGCACATGACCAGGCAAATGAACACATTAAAAAAAAAAATACACTCTAGAGGGCAACCTGAAAAATTTGATAGGATATGGGGTGTCTGGATGGAGACACATATGTTAACCTTGCCATAACTGTGTGGTACATATATTGCTGCTCTTTGACTGTGTTCAGAGTGTGAAGTCACGACTGCTGCTGTAATTTTATTTTATTTGTTTTATTTTATCTGTTCCCCCTTCCCTTCCTTTCTGTATCCCCCCTTTTTTGAAAATTTCAATAAAAAAAATACACTAGCTGGTTCACAAATTCAATTTTATATTGTAGAGTGGATTATTTACAGTGTAATTTAGAAATAAAAACAACATCATAAAAATCATGACAGAATCCCTTTAAGTCTACTTAAAAATTATTTAAATAATTTATCTATTTATCCAGTTTTTATTTTTACACTGAACTGTTCCTTTAAGGTGCTGTAAACCTTCCAAAAGTCTACCGTGCACCCAGGCATCAAGACCCATGGCAGGCAGATATCAGCAGACAATTCAGGCCCTCTAAACAACAGCTTATCTGCCAGTGTATGGAGGTCCTCCGACTGGCCTGCCCAGACTGCAAAAAACAGCCAGATATTGATTAGGCAGGTATTGTCGTCATTGTTATCCAATTATTTGGCATGAAGGTCAAACAACTGGATTAGCACAATATCGCTCACCTCAAGGTTTTGTCGCCCGCGCTAATGCAATGGGGGAGCATTTTTTTACATAGCATAGAAGCTTCAATGCATCACTTAAACATATATTATAACTTGACTATGTATAACTATAGCACTTACCTTATCCCCTTTCTTGACAGTCCTTGTGGTCAGCTTGCCGATCGCTTTCTTAGCTGCGTCCCCAAGTCTGCGCTGTGAAGATCCAAAAGATAAAGGGATGAATCATTAAAAATGAACGTCAGAGGGAGAATTCTCAAACATGTATTATTAATCATAAAAGAAGAGCTTTCCAGGGACATTTATTATTACCAGCTAAAATTAGGGCTGCAAGATTAAATCCTATCAAAAAAGTCCTAATATTAAGACATCAATTTGCTGATGAGCAGTCAAACACACAGAGACAAGTGCGTTATAAGATCCATCACATCTTAATTGAGCAACACACTTCATTAAGTCAATAACAAGAATAGCTCAAATTCTCATTCTCAATTATTTTTAAATGATGCTCTTCTGGGCATTTTTGAGGAGCTCCATGTACTTATCTCTTTCTTACACATTTTCCATTACAAGTACGCAAGTCATTAGAATATGATTTTATGGATGAAGGGTTTCTAAGACTGAGAAGGGTTTTTTTACGATAATTACAGCAAGCATTTTTATATAAATTAAATTAATCTACTGTGTTGGTCTAATGACCCTGAAAAAACACACACAAGCACATTAAGTACAGGTGCAGCTCTCGGATGAAAACAGTATCAATATGTCACTGCTGCTAAACTCATACACCTCTGCCATACCATTCTGCCAATCCCTGCAATGACTTTCACTGCCATTCAGAATATAATTCACATCAATGAGCACATTGATAGCATTCCATAACTCTGCCCCACTCTACATCTCTGAAATCATCTCCAGAAACTCACCAAACTGCTTGCTATGTTCCTCTAATGACTTACTCCTCAACTCTGCTCTCATTACCTGCTCGCATGCTCGCTAAAAGACTTTTAGGGTAGAGACACACGTTCAGATTCAGGGAGATTTTGTCGCCCAATGATAAATCACCTCTTTTTCGGGGTGACCAATCTCCCCGAACTGCCTCCCGCCGGCTAGAATCTAAACCTCCAGCGTGATGGCACTCCATTCCATAAATGAAGGGCTTATTATCTATATAAAAATACCCTAATTACAGGGGGGCAGTAAAGGTAAAAGCATTATAACGATCCCCTAGTGCTTTCTATATACACATTATTTCCTATATACAGTAATATCTATGTTACTTAATGTTTGCATTTGATGAAGCTTCTTACCTAGATCTCAACAGAACAACGAACCCTGTGGACATAAACAGATGATGCACTGAAGGCAATAGTGAAACCCAGTTCTGTGTACAATACAAATACAGGAATGCATGGCACAGACTGATTTATGCCCTATACTATCATCTTAAAGACCATTAACAACACAACTTTTCTAAACTGAATCTCCTCAGTTTATAAAAAAGTCATTAAAGTCATAATAATCTGTGTATTTAAATAGATAGACAGAGAGAGAGAGAGAGAAAGAGATAATCCCACGGTACACTACTCAACAGATCTTACATTATTTGTTACTAAAAAACAAGCCTATATATGCCCCCAGAAAGGGATATATATAAGAAGCGATCAGCGCCTGTGGCAACAGAAATAAAAAACAGACATAGCGCAGTATGTTCACAATGTGAAATATCACCCTGTGCATACACTGGATGGTAAGTAGATGTGTTTTTCCCTTCTCCTTTAAATGGCCACTTATAAGGGTGTAGAGTTGCAATACAGGTGGACAGAAGAAAGGAAAGGTATTTTTTTCTGTGAACTTTCCTGTGAAATGGAATGTGTATTCCGAAGATGCAGATGCCTTCACCTTATATATAAAAAATGCCTACTTACAAACCACTGCCGTGGTATGGTGTATTTAACATGAAGCTCTTTCAAGTTCCTCCTTCAGCGTTCACCACTCCTTCCGAGTTTCTCAGCAGGAATACAAATCGATAATAGTATAACACCGTTTATTTAAAACATAATTAAAAACAATTAAAAATTCTCACTCACATTTCCCTTGCGGGTTTTTGCGCATTGAGTCCAAATAAAAGTCTTTCTGGGGTCCCCCAAAGGCAATCCTGTCCGCTCACTCCAAATTCTTGCCAGCTTGCTTCAGGTGCCTTGGTCTGGATTGTTGTGTCCCCCAAACTCTGCCTAACGCGTTTCGCTGGGTGTTACCAGCTTCCTCAGAGGCGTCTCTGAGGAAGCTGGTAACACCCAGCGAAACGCGTTAGGCAGAGTTTGGGGGACACAACAATCCAGACCAAGGCACCTGAAGCAAGCTGGCAAGAATTTGGAGTGAGCGGACAGGATTGCCTTTGGGGGACCCCAGAAAGACTTTTATTTGGACTCAATGCGCAAAAACCCGCAAGGGAAATGTGAGTGAGAATTTTTAATTGTTTTTAATTATGTTTTAAATAAACGGTGTTATACTATTATCGATTTGTATTCCTGCTGAGAAACTCGGAAGGAGTGGTGAACGCTGAAGGAGGAACTTGAAAGAGCTTCATGTTAAATACACCATACCACGGCAGTGGTTTGTAAGTAGGCATTTTTTATATATAAGGTGAAGGCATCTGCATCTTCGGAATACACATTCCATTTCACAGGAAAGTTCACAGAAAAAAATACCTTTCCTTTCTTCTGTCCACCTGTATTGCCACTCTACACCCTTATAAGTGGCCATTTAAAGGAGAAGGGAAGAACACATCTACTTACCATCCAGTGTATGCACAGGGTGATATTTCACATTGTGAACATACTGCGCTATGTCTGTTTTTTATTTCTGTTGCCACAGGCGCTGATCGCTTCTTATATATATCCCTTTCTGGGGGCATATATAGGCTTGTTTTTTGGATTTACATACGGTTGAGAGACTGTGAAGGGGTCGGCAAGAAATATTCTAAGAGACTGACATTTTTTATTGGGCTGCATTTTGTAAGCTATACATTGTTTTCATTATTTGTTACTAGCATCCAGGTAGACAGTATATTTTTGTGTGAGTGCTCCTCCTTTGGGGCTATAGAGAGATAGACAAATAGATTGATAGATAGATAGATATAAGAGTATGTATTAGGGATGCCTAGAATCCTTCTCGAAAGGTTCGGAGTATGTATTAGGGATGCCTAGAATCCTTCTCGAAAGGTTAGGCCTGGCAGAAGGATTTGGCCGAATCCTGCTGAAAAGGACGAATCTTGGCCGAATTCCGAACCAAAACCTGGATTCAGTGCATCCCAAGTATGTATACCATTTGAATACGTATGACGTTAAACAAATAAAACAGGAGTTTTACAATTTTTTTCTTTTTTCTTTTTTAATATGAAGTTCAGCCAAACGCAACAGCGCAGTGACTCTTTCACAGGATATGTCACAAAGACATCTGTAGTCTGAATAGAAACAGAAACAGTCTGAACAGAATCCAATAGATCAATCCTGACTGGAAGTTTAAACTCAACCAGCAGGCACAATCTGGGCTAAAATAGAGAAAGGTCAGTCACAGTGTCCCATCAAAGTACACGAAGGTCAGATTTAATAGGTTGCCTTCTCAAGAGTCACATTCTGCTTTTACATTTCTGTGCCAAAACATTACCCTTTAGACACAGCTCAGCAGAATAAAATAACGATTAAACACAACCTTTGTATCTTTACTGGGCACTCAGGAGTGTGAATGAGACAGTAACCAAGCCAGACATTCTCTGGCAGCTACACAGAACCTGATCCAAGCTGATTTTAGGATTGGGTACTCAACAATTTCTGCATTGTTCTTTATTGTGTCAGTGCTGCACTATCACACCTCCAAGCTTGATAAAGGTTAAGAAAGAGATTCTTGCGAGATATCAATAATGTTCCAAAAGACTAGAGGAAGGAGAGTTTCAGGTTTCTGCCTTACTGCAGTACTCAATCCCTTCTGAATTGGGGGCAGCAATTTCGTATTGATATGAAACTGGCAAGATACTTGGTTACGGATATGGATATTACAAGGAGGGAAGGGTTTCGATGGAAATCACCCTCAAGATTCCTATCCTTGATTTTGAACTGTACCGAAAGTCCGTTAAAATAGAATTATTGGCTAGGAAATAGTTTAGTCCAAAAACAAAGCTAAATAACGAGTTGCGCCAATGGAAGGGAATACATGAAATGTTTTAAAAATCTCCTAATTTTATATGTTCTGTAGAATGATGCAATGAAAATAATTAAAGAAAAGGCTTTTTTGCCAAAAGGTCATTTCACACTTCAGACCAGGATTTTGTATTGTATATGCTTTTCATTGCTAATGAAAGTAGATGAAGCCCACTCTTCAAGATGCCACTACAGAATGGGACCTGGGGTCTTCCGGATAAGAGATCTTTCCTTCATTTGAATCTTCATACCTTTCTACAAGAAAATCATATAAACTTTAAATAAACCCAATAGGCTGGTTTTGCTTCCAAAAATAATTAATCATATCTTAGTTGGGATCAATTACAAGCTACGGTTTTATTATGACAGGGGGGAAAAAAACATTTTTTATAATTTGTTTAAAATTAAAGGGATACTGTCATGGGAAAAAAATATTTTCAGAATGAATCAATTAATTGTGTTGCTCTAGCAGAATTCTGCACTGAAATCCATTTCTCACAAGAGCAAACAGATTTTTTTATATTAAATTTTGAAATCTGACATGGGGCTAGACATTTTGTCAATTTCCCAGCTGCCCCAAGTCATGTGACTTGTGCTCTGATAAACTTCAATCACTCTTTACTGCTGTACTACAAGTTGGAGTGATATCACCCCCCTCCCTTTTTCCCCCCACCAGCCAAACAAAAGAACAATGGGAAGGTAACCAGATAGCAGATCCCTACACAAGATAACAGCTGCCTGGTAGATCTAAGAACAGCACTCAATAGTAAAAACCCATGTCCCACTGAGAAGGAAAAACAGCAGCCTGCCAGAAAGCATTTCTCTCCTAAAGTGCAGGCACAAGTCACATGACATGGGGCAGATGGGAAATTGACAAAATGTCTAGCCCCATGTCAGATTTCAAAATTGAATATAAAAAAATCTGTTTACTCTTTTGAGAAATGGATTTCAATGCAGAATTCTGCTGGAGCAGCACTATTAACTGATTCATTTTGAACATTTTTTTTTTCCCATGACAGGTGCCCATACCCCCATATCCACACATATGATATGATAAGGTGGTGGTTAGATGTTAGTATTCTAAGCAACTTTTCAGTTGGCCTTCACTAAATAGTTACATAGTTAGAGTGGGTTGAAAAAAACCAAAGTCCACCAAGTTCAACCACTCCAAATGAAACTCAGCACACATACATACACACACTGACGCTGATCCATCAATACACTCTTTTGCACACATACCAATTCTATACTAACTGTAAATTTTAGTATCACAATAGCCTATGATATTATGTCTGTCCAAGAAATCACCCAAGCCACTCGTAAAAGAATAACAGACTCAGCCATAACAACATCAACTGACAGTGCATTCCCCAACCTCACTGTCCTCACGCTAAAGAACTACCTAGACTGCTTCAAATGAAAGTTCTTTTCGTCTAGTCTGAAGGGGTGGCCTCTGGTACGTGATCCTCTTTATGGGTGAAAAGGTCCCCTGCTATTTGTCTATAATGTC
Source organism: Xenopus laevis (assembly GCF_017654675.1). NCBI lineage: Eukaryota > Metazoa > Chordata > Amphibia > Anura > Pipidae > Xenopus > Xenopus laevis. The sequence goes on along the minus strand of NC_054376.1, from coordinate 14,741,309 downwards.
CTGTAATGTACTTGTAAAGTGTAATCATGTCCCTTCGCAAGCGCCTTTTTTCCAGAGAAAACAACCCCAACCTTGACAGTCTACCCTCATGATTTAAATCTTCCATCCCTCTAACCAGTTTAGTTGCACTTCTCTGCACTCTCTCCAGCTCATTTATATCCTTCTGGGACTGGAGCCCAAAACTGCACTGCATGCTCCAGATGAGGCCTCACCTATAAGGAGGAAAAACTATGTTTTCATCCCTTGATGATGCCCTTTTTTATGCAAGACAGCAATTTATTTGCTTTACGGTGTTGGCACACGTGGAGATTGACTGCCCAGGGACAAATCTTCTCTACTGAGGGTGACTAATCTCCCCGAAATACCTTCCCACCGGCAAGAATAGGAATCGCCCGCGGGATGGCATATGAATCGCTTTGGATCAGTCGCCTGAAGTTTCCTTTGTGAGGCAACTTCGGGTGACTTTGGAAATCCAAAGCGATTTGTATGCCATCCAGCCGGCGATTCATATTCTTACAGGCGGGAAGGCATTTTGCATTAGTCACCAACAGTAGAGAAGACTTGTCACTAGACGACTTATCTCCCCATCTGCCATCACCCTTAGCAGCCACAGAATGACACTGCTTGGAATTCGAAAAACTTGTTATCTACAAAGACCATTCAAAGCTGAAAAAGGAGAAAAGGCACAGGATACACCACAGATACCAGATAAGCTCTGTTGTAGTACAATGGGATTCTTTAGAACTTATCTGTTATCTACTGTGTATCTGTGAGAAGCCCTGGTGCTCTAGTGGGGCGGCAGGGATTCCTGCAGCCTTAGTCTTCTGTGTGCATTTGTTGCTGTGAGATTATGGGACGCACGCTCGTCCACTTCAGGATTTATGTGCTGAGGCGCGTGACGTTTAGTGTCTTTGACTACTCTTACGTCTCCTGAATCAGTACTGCCTGTCCTGATTGGTATCGACCCGGCCTGTGCCTTGACCCCGTTCCTGTAATCCGCTCTACTCACGACGATCGGTTCCCTTGTCTGCCCAGAACTCTCTCTCTCTGGTCCGCTCCTCCATAAGTGAAAGGTGGTTGTTATGGTCGCGACTGGGAGATTGGCGCTAGTTCTGGGTTTGGGATTCTGATCGTAACAATATCCTGTGCTTAAATGGCTGCCCCATGGCTACACAGCAGCTTGTTTATATAAACTATAGTAGTACTTTTCTGCTATCTACTTTGTATCCTGTGCTTGAATGGCGGCCCCATGGCTACACATCAGCTTGTTTATATAAACTATAGTAGTACTTATCTGTTATCTACTGTTTATCCTGTGCTTGAACGGCTGCCCCATGGCTACACAGCAGCTTGTTTATATAAACTATAGTAGTACTTATCTGTTATCTACTGTGTATCCTGTGCTTGAACAGCTTGTTTATATAAACTACAGTAGAGTTTCTTACGCAAACACACCAGTTTTACCAGTGCAGGGCAACACTACATTATACGGTCATTCCTTTTAAGCATTTTCAGTTTTTGGGTATTTTTTTAAGGTATTTTAAAGAGGTAGTCCTCCTTTGAGTTAAGTTTTAGTTTATTATAGAATGGCCATTTCAAAGCACCTTTTCAATTGGTCTTCATTATTTATTTTTAGTTTTTGAATTATTTGCCTTCTTCTTCCGACGCCTTCGATCTTTCAAATGGGGGTCACTGACCCCATCTAAACACAAATGCTCTGTAAGGCTACAAATGTATTGCTACTTTTTATTACTCCTTTTTCTATTCAGCCCCTCTCTTATTCATATGCCAGTCTCTTATTCAAATCAATGCATGGTTACTAGGGTAATTTTGCCAAACCAGCAAACTGAAGAGCTGCTGAATAAAAAGCTAAATAACTCAACAACCACAAATAATAAAAATGAAAATCAACTGTAAATTGTCTCAGACTATCACTCTCTACATTATACTAAAAGTTAACTTGAAAGCGAACAACCCATTTAATTGAAACTACGGGATTACTTTGTTAATTGTGCTAAATAGTTTTATGGTACATTGAATTTCACTAGCACAGAAATATATATTGTCTATAGGAGTTTAGGATTCATATTCCTCATGCAGATGAATAACATGCAATGGAGAAAATGCCAACGTCTGGGCACATAATTAGGTAAATCTTGCCTATTGCACAAGTTGCTATGTAGGAAACGACCTTTATTTATTTCTTTATTTCATTTTTTTTCCTCTGACTGTTTTTTTTTTTTTAAAGGTCAGGCGAAACTTGATGAAATTTTTATGCGGTAAAAAGCTTCAGCGGATGAATGTTTAATGAGGAGGTGGCAGTACTCAAGAATCAACGTTAGAAATGCTCAGATCTTGTAAAGGAGAAGACAGAGCTATTAGCTCGGATGGAGAAAAAAAAAAAAAGTCTTCCATTTGGCATATTTAAAGTCACATCTTTTGAATCACAATTTTCTTTTTATTCAGCTGTAAAGAGAAGATTTTATTATTTTTTTTAAAGCAGTTTTTGTGAAAGAGCTACAGGAATCGCTATTTAAGCAAGATATGCTCAATCTACTGCAGACTGCCTTTATTTACAAAATTCTGTTTCCCTGCTCAATAAATGGCAGATATTAGGAATAAAAACAGAAGAGAATGCATTTGCATTGGTATTAATCATGCAAATAATCTGCCTGGCTGCTGATCTGCAGGATTATGAATGTGTAATATTCAGTCTTTCTTCTTTGGTGAATAATAAATAAAAGGTACAAGGGCTTTTCTTTTTATCAGAGATCTGTTGTTTCACTGAATGTTTCTCAACTCTTAAAGGAACAGTTCAGTGTAAAAAAACAACTGGATAGATAGGCTGTGTTAAATTAAAAAAATGTTTCTAATATAGTTAGTTATAAAGGCCGGAGTGACTGGATGTCGAACAGAACAGAACTCTACTTCCTGCTTTTTAGCTCTCTAACTCTGAGTTAGTCAGCGACTTGAAGGGGGCCCACATGGGACATAACTATTCAGTGAGTTTGCAATTGATCCTCAGCATTCAGCTCAGATTCAAAAGCAACAGTTATGGTCCATGTGCCCCCCCCTCAAGTCACTGATTGGTTATGCTTGGTCACCAGGGTAACCAGTCAGTGGAAACCAAGAGAGCTGAAAAATATGTTAGACGTCCAGTTGCTCCAGCCTTTATACATTACTTTTTTGGCTTACTATATTGAAAACATTTTTAAATTTTGCACAGCCTAGCAGTTTATCCATTTTTATACTGAACTGTTCCTTGAATAATCCTTCTTAATGTAGAATGAGTTTTTCATTATAATATCATAATACGATCAAAGATGAACATATGCAGGGATGTATTTAGGTCCGGTGCCTCCCAGGCACCAGAGAGTACAGTATAGGATCTGTTATCCAGAAAGCTCTTAATTACGGGAAGGCCATCTCGCGTGGACTCCATTTTAATCAAATAATTAAATTTTTTTAAAACTATTTCCTTATTCTCTGTAATAATAATTAAAAACTATTTATTTTTCTCTGTAATAATAAAACAGTAGCTTGTACTTGATCCCGACTAAGACATAATTAATGCTTGCTGGAAGCAAAACAATCCTGTCAGGTTTATTTAATGTTTAAATTCTTTTTTTGCAGACTTAAGGTAAAGAGATCCAAATTACAGAAAGACCAGTTATCTGGAAAACCACAGGTCTGGATTCTGGTCCCCATACCTGTAACTACATTACTGCAATTTAGCATCTATGTCAAACTGAAATTCAATGTGCTAGAACATTTCATCCAAATTGTTCTGGACTGGTTGTGATTTACTCTCAGGAACCATTGTGAAAACACATATAAAACATTTGGTGAAGCCTGGGGATCGAAAAAAAAAAAAACTATTAATGAAAAGGTTAGAAACTGAGGTCTGGACACCCCATGATGACTCACAATGACAAGTGGTTAGGACAGAAATCATAATGAGTTATTTATGCTAGCAGGAGCTATCCCCCGGTTGGTTTAAGAGAGATGGATACTTGTGGAAATTGCATATAACCTGGACAGGGTTTATGGACAATGGCCTCACCTGCCACTTGGTGGTGTACTCCAAAATGTGGGAAAGTTAATCACAAGAGGGAACATTATCTACTTAAAAAGCTCAACTCGTCCATTTAAATATGAAATGTTCCCTTTACCACTCAGTTGTTGCTATTAGAAGCGAGAAGGTGGTACTGGCTTTGATTACTTTGAGATTGGGAGAGAATAGGCAAAGAGCATTTTTATCAGGACATCATTATTATAATTGCTGCTAGTTATCATACACTATGGACCAATCAAACACTGTTACTAACAGAAGGGCAACATTTCTCTGTAGATAGATAGATAGATAGATAGATAGATAGATAGATAGATAGATAGATAGAGAGAGAGAGAGAGAGAGAGAGAGAGAGAGAGAGAGAGAGAGAGAGAGAGACAGAGAGAGAGACAGAGACAGAGAGACAGATAGATGATAGATAGATAGATAGATAGATAGATAGATAGATAGATGATAGCCAGATAGATAATAGCCAGATAGATAATAGCCAGATAGATAGATAGAAGATAGATAGATGATAGATAGACAATAGCCAGATAGATAGATGATAGATAGAAGATAGATAAGACAATAGCCAGATAGATAGATAGATAGATAGATGATAGATAGATAGATAGCCAGATAGATAGATAGCCAGATAGATAGATGATAGATAGACAATAGCCAGATAGATAGATGATAGATAGATAGATAGAAGATAGATAAGACAATAGCCAGATAGATAGATAGATAGATAGATAGATAGATAGATAGATAGATAGATAGATAGATAGATAGATAGATAGATAGATAATAGACAGATAGATGATAGACAGACAGATAGATAGATGATAGACAGATGATAGATGGATGATAGATAGATAGATAGATAGATAGATAGATAGATAGATAGATAGGAGGAAGATAGATAGAAGAAAGATAGATAGAACTGCGCACACTTGCAAGGCACATGTATAGGGTAGTGTGCACCATCATAAATAGACTGTGTGTGTGTCTATATCTCTTCTATTTCTGATGGTGCAAACTCTCTTATACATGTGCCTTGCAAAGTAGGTCAAGAATTTAAAGCTGCTTTACAGAAGCATAACTTTAAAGGGGTGATTCATCGTTCATTTAACTTTTAATTTGTTACAGAAGGTAACAAGATGATAACTTCTTGACACCTGCATTGCTAAAAATGCCCCACCTAGTGGTAGATTTGAGCACTCAATAGTAGAAATCCAAGTCTTGCTTATGGAAGCCACAACACCTCCTGTTACAAGTAGGAGAAACAATAGCTTATCTGAAAGCAGTACCAATGTGAAGGCTCTTTCTGAAAAGCACTGGACCAGGCACAATAACCTGAAATGGCTGCCTACATAACAATCATATAACTCAAAAAATACATTAATTGGTTCAAAAAGAAAATTTTAAATGGCAGAATGAATTATTTGCAATGTACACGGTGTAAACTACACCATAAAAATCTCTTCAACAACAACTATCCCCACTTTACACTGTTTAATGGGCAAAATACAATAAGCCATGGCATACTTATTCCTAACAAACAGGATCAAATGCACATAAAGGAACAGTTACACCACACATTTAATGTTGTTAAAAAATATTAAAATATAAGATAGTGTTGCCCGGTTCTTGTAAAACTGATCTGATACTTTTGCATATGTAAACAAACTGCTGTGTGGCAATGATATAAGCCTGATTGGTACAGGTTAAATAGTGGATAACAGAGAAGCTCTGTAGAACACCATAATATTCTACAGAGCTTATCTGCTATGCAACCTGAGACTTTTCTCCTTTGAATGGCTGACCCCATCGCTACACAGCAGCTTATTTATAAACTACTATACAACTATAGTTGTGTTTCTGAAGCAGGCACACCAGTTTTACCAGTGCAGAGCAACAGTCCATTAAATTTGAATTACTTTAAAATGCTTACATATGTTTGTATTACTACAATTACATGTGTGTGTGTATATGTATATGTCCAGGGTGCATCTCCCAAAACGTATTTCAATAGGCACTCACGGATCCAAGTCTTAATGAATTTATTAAATTATTCACATATTTCCCCATATAAACATACAGTCATCCTAGTAAAACTATATTTATTGTAATGAAACTATTGCTATGCCCTTCATGAGCAATTTATTGCCCATTATAGCTGACACAGCTCTGCTCTGCAATGATAGAGAAGAATGGAAATAACGAATGCTATTCACTGCTGCTTACATTTACAAAGGAATAAACCTGCATATAGAAATATAATAAATGATGCCTAGCCAGAGAAGCCACTCTCTTTAATAAATTATTCTTCAAGCCACGGTTTCCCTTTATAGGACGTTCGACACCCCCTTAAGGAAAGGAGTTAATATTTCATAAAGGTTCCCTACGAAGTGGATTTTCTAAATGCAGCACATGCCAGATGCCGTGTAGTTAAATATGCACTGGAGCTAATACACAGCAGCAGGCATCTTAAAAACATAATAATGTTTGTTTCTTAGTAACAAATCAGACCAGAAGGTGTGGCGAGTATCAATGGCATGAAAGCTGCTAAATAGATTTTCTTAAAGACAGTGCTTCTCCACACTTGGGAAGAATGACTTTAAGGGTAAAATTTATTCAGTATATGCAGTTTTTTGGTGCATGTATCATTGGGAGTTTGCATAAAGCATACATAAGGACAGGCTAGGAGAGAAGCCATGAGAAGCTCTGCAAAATAACTCTGAGGTTGGCAATCTTGCTTATTCTACATACTGTAACAATAAGGACCAAAAACATAGGCATCTAATATTTATTGATGTCTGTTTATTTATCTGATTATGGGCAACTGCCCTCAGCAATTAACTCCAAAATAGTTGTACTGTGCCAGCCTCCAAGGGTTATGATTTTAACCATTTAATTTTTTTAGTCTCGAGTATAATAAAACTGGAACCGTACGTCCTGACTTGAAATAGCAGGGAAATAAAAGAAATTCTAAGTACACGAATGTGACCTGGGGCTTTACGGATAAGGGGCATTTCTTTAAATTTGATCTCCATACTTTATGTCTACTTAAAAGTCATTTAAACATTAAGGGGGTTATTTATTAAATGCCAAAAACTCGAAAAATGTGAGTTTTGTTTTAACTATAAAATCCGAATTTTTTGTGGGAAAAAAACGCGAATTTTTTGTGGGAAAAAAACGCGAATTTTTTGAGATTTATTAAACCCTGGGGATGGAAAAAGTCAGAATCCAAAAATCTGGCATCTAAGACCAGCCGAGGTTGTATATAAGTCAATGGGAGAGGTTCCTATCCTATTTGGAAGTTTCTGTGGTCTGCGCTGGAATTAACAGAAAAATCTTTTCAGGAAAAAGTCAGAAGAAAATGCAAAAAAAAAAAGCATTCGGTTTGGATTTTTGCTTGATTTTTTTGTATTTGTCCCAAATTGATTTTTCTAATAATAAATAAGGTCCAATCATGGATTCTACTTTGGTCTGACTTTTTTCATTTAAAAAGTCTTTGCCAAATAAGGCCCTAAATAAACCCAACAGGATTGTTTTGCTTCCAGTAAGGATTAATCATATCTATGTTTAGCACAAGGTACTGTTTTATTATAACAATGAAAAAGAAAAGATGTTAATTTCAAATGATTTGCTTAACATGGAGTCTAGGGGAGATGAGCTTCTCATAATTCCGAGATTTCTGGAAAATGGGTTCCCGGATAAAGGATCCCATACCTGTAATACCACAGTAACAATCCAATAAATAAAAGTTTGTACCAGTTTCACTAGCCTTTAACAACCAATCAATTAATGTTCTTATCCAAAGTACATGAAAACTCATTTACATTCCCTGATTGTAAGTTTTCAATCATTTTACACTTTTTTTGTCTCCCCTATATAAAATGTATAATACATTTCCCCAGGATTTACACCATTTTTTCTGGTCCCGTGAAAAAAAATGTAAAACTGGAGGTCCTACTGTAATTTAAAAAGTTGTAAAGCCCTTGTATATGAATGTAACCTAATGTACATAATAAATAATGACTGCTTACCTGGTTCCGATCTCGAGCACTTGTGTATCTTATCTTCTGTATAAAGTAAAATATCAGCCAAGCAGAAGAAATGATCATCAGGACAATGAATGAGATTGAAACGAAGACCAAGGAGCCCCGACTAAAATTCTTCGGTTGGTTGCGTGAGCCCACTGCTATGGCCATAAGTACAGAGATATTTCTCTCCACGTAGCTCAGGATTTCTCTGCCTCTTGCCTCTGAGATCATTATGGCAACGATGTCCCCTGTGCCTGGAACAAGAAAAAAAAAAAACCATATACACACAAATGAAAACTTAGAGATCTGGAAAGCTTTTTTTAGAACTCAATTGCAAATAGCATTTTATTTACAAATTGCATTATTAGACATAGATTTCAGGTGGAAATAAAGTTTCTTTCCCCATCAGATACATCCTTCCACATCCCTCACTGCCAAATATAATTGTAGCAGTCAATATAACAATGTAACAATGCAATTTGAATGTTTTCCCAATGTTGTTGTGGGTTTCCTCTGGGTAGTTTGGTTCTAAAAGAAATGTGATAGGGCCCTTACACTGTAAACTCCACTAGGGACTGATGTAGACCATGTGTTTTCTCAATAAAGCTCTGCCCGTTTATAGTTATTTGCACATATAAAAAGACAAAGCACATTTTAACACTAATAATACATTTTTCACAAAAGCCATGAATATAGCCATGGAATCTCTCACAATTCTTTAAGATATTTTAACCTTTAAGTTTTTTTTTAAGCAAGTGACCCAATTACTGGAAGACCCCTTAAAAAACTCCAGGTCCCATACATTCTGGATAACAAATCCCATATCTGTATACTACGGCATGTAAGAAATAGATTATGCATATAACATTTTCCCATATTTTACACCACTTTTTTCTGGTCCCCAAAAACGTAAATTGGGGGTTCTAGGGTTTTTTTTTTACAGAGTGGAATATATAATTTGTTTCTCGAAAAAGCAGAAAACCAGTTTTTTGCCTAGGCCTATTCTATTTTTTCCTGGTAAAGGACAACTAAAGCTTAACTAAAGAAGTAGCGAGTTGTACATTATATTTTGTGCATCTGTACCAGCCCAAGGGAACCACAGCCCTTTAGCAGTAAAGATCTGTGTCTCCAAAGATGCCCCAGTAGCTCCCCATCTTCTTTTCTGCGGATTCACTGCACATGCTCTGTGCTGCTGTCACTTACTGAGCATAGGGACCCACTTACAATATACAGTACACATAGAATAGAAATGTCACAATATAAGGCTGATTAGTAATTAATACAGATAATTACTACATGGCAGCACAGAAACCAGTGCAACAAGCATCAGAATTTAATAGCATCAGCTTATATAACAGGCCAACCTCATTTTCTGCTTGATATTTTATGACGGCCCCTAAGCTTAGCTTCTCAACAGCTGCTCAGAGCCCACTGAGCATGTGAGTGTCACAGACACTTTCCAAGATGGTGACCCCCTGTGACAAGTTTGAAGTCCTGGATCATTGCTGCTATTGACAAGCTGAAACCTTAGGCTGGTGATATAAGTTCATTATATAAAATATGGCATTTTTAGCCGTATTCATTTTGACAGTTTAGTTCTCCTTTACGCAAAAGGTATTACAGGTATGGGAGCCCTTATCTGGATACCCATTACCCAGAAAGCTCAGGATTACAGAAATGTCATCTCCCAAAGTCTCCATCATATTCAAATAATTAAAATTTTTAAATGAACTCGGTATTAATAAAACAGTACCTAGTACATGGTTCCCACTAAGATATAATTAATTAATTGGATTTATTTAATGTTTACATGATTTTCTAGTAGACAATTTATGAAGATCCAAATTATTAAAAGATCCATTATCTGAAAAATCCCGGGTCCCAAGTATTCTGGATAACAAGTCCCGTACCAGTAATCTTTCTTAGATGCTACTGCTCAGCTAGAAGATGGAATAACATTCTTTATATTAGTGTCTTTTCGTTGATGAATTTCATGGTAGAAATATATGTATTAGTAGAAATATATGTATTATACTAAACAGAGAATTGATATTTCTAGAATTATAAGAATTAGCCTGTAGGTGCTTTTCTTACAATAAGACAAGCAAGTTAGTGAAATGTACCGCAGACTGTTACACACGGTCATGCTGCACTAATCACTATCATGTAATACATCTAATTTCGTTCTCTGTGGTTGGTCTAGCTGTTAGCAAAAGGGCTTGGCGCCTGCATATAGTGCTCCAGAGAGATTGAACCTAAATCTGATCTGCCGGCAGCAATCGTGGAATTTCTGAAATGAAAAACAAGGACCTAATATTAATATCCAAACTGAAATGTTAACGTTAGAACATTACAGGAAAACCCAAGTTTGCAAGGTTGTGGCATTAAAGGGGTGGTTTGCCTTTACGTTAACTTTAAGTATGTTATAGAATGGCTCATTCTAAGCAACTCTTCAGTTGGTCTTAAAGGGATCCTGTCATCGGAAAACATGTTTTTTTTCAAAACGCATCAGTTAATAGTGCTACTCCAGCAGAATTCTGCACTGAAATCCATTTCTCAAAAGAGCAAACAGATTTTTTTTATATTCAATTTTGAAATCTGACATGGGGCTAGACATATTGTCAATTTCCCAGCTTCCCCTGGTCATGTGACTTGTGCCTGCACTTTAGGAGAGAAATGCTTTCTGGCAGGCTGCTGTTTTTCCTTCTCAATGTAACTGAATGTGTCTCAGTGAGACATGGGTTTTTACTATTGAGTGTTGTTCTTATATCTACCAGGCAGCTGTTATCCTGTGTTAGGGAGCCGTTATCTGGTTACCTTCCCATTGTTCTTTTGTTTGGCTGCTGGGGGGGGAAGGGAGGGGCCGATATCACTCCAACTTGCAGTACAGCAGTAAAGAGTGATTGAAGTTTATCAGAGCAAGTCAAATGACTTGGGGCAGCTGGGAAATTGACAATATGTCTAGCCCCATGTCAGATTTCAAAATTGAATTTAAAAAAATCTGTTTGCTCTTTTGAGAAATGGATTTCAGTGCAGAATTCTGTTGGAGCAGCACTAATAACTGATTCATTTTGAAAAAAATGTTTTTTCCCATGACAGTATCCCTTTAACTTTAATTATATAATGGCTCATTCTAAGCAACTCTTCAGTTGGTCATAATTTTTCTTTTTCTTTAGTTTTTTGCATTATTTGCCTTCTTCTTCTGACTCTTTCCAGCTTTCAAATGGGGGTCACTGACCCCATCTAAAAAAAAACAAATGCTCTGTAAGGTTAAAAATGTATTGTTATTGCTACTTTTTATCACTCCTCTTTAATATTCAGTACCTCTCATCCATATTCCAGTCTCTTAAGGCCCCCATCTTGATCGGGCAGGTTAAATAATCCTGTTGGATCGCGGCCGCATCTATGCGTGTATGCGATCCCGCGATCTGACCGCCCGATAGGATCCATTATGATCCGATTGTTGGGCCCTAGGGCCCACGATCAGATCAGCCCGATATAGCCCACTTCAATGTCGGCATATCTGGGAGAGATCCGCTCGTTTGGCGATGTCTATGGCCGCCTTTATTCAAATCCATGCATGATTGCTAGGGTTATCTGGACCCTAGCAACCGGATTGCAGATACAGCAAAATGGAGAGCTGAATGGAATGAATAAAAAGTTGGAACATTGCGTTGGTATGGCAATATCACACCACCAATCATATTTCAGTCACTTATTCAAAAGAATGCATGATTGCTAGGGTAGCAACCAGATTGAAATTGCGAAGTGGAGAAATGAAAAACAATTACAAATCATTTTAGAATCTCTCTATCTTTCTCTACGTCATACTAAAACTGAATTTAAAGGTGAACAACCCAGTGAACAACCCAGTGAACAGGTGAACAACTGTTTAAATAGCAAAATAAAATTAGCCATTTACTTATCCCAGGGGTGCATGGGTGTACTCCTTAGGGCTCATTTACCAAGCAGTTGATCCACGAGGAATTTCCAGTCCTTGCCGTCTGCCCTCACCCCGTCCAGTCAGTACTGTGTTCATAGGATAGGGTACGAAACGGAACACATAGACTGTATACGCTTTTTTTTTTTTTGTATTTCTCACACTGCTTTCTATTATGTAAATGGTCCCTTAGAATAGATGTCTTGGCGCTGTAGCTGGGCATATATGTACGGTTATTGGCAGACACATCGGTTTGTATTACTGAAACTGCCTAAAGCACAGTGTTGGGCCTTTTCAGCTGGCAATTTCAACAGACCATACTGAAATCATGGCACATTAAATCAATATTCTAACTGGCTAATTATCACATGAATGTATGTATGGAAACTTTTTGTTCAACTGCAAAAACAACAGAAAAGCAATGTTTTGTAGGCTGTCCCCCTTCGTCAGGCATGAAATACTGTGAATTATTTTGCTGATGTTGCAAATAAACTAGGACAGGTTCGCATAAGTGAATTATGTGCTTCGCTACTTATATAAATATAATCACCTACGTGACTATCAGGTAGATCAGGTGAGCAAAGCTGAATAATGTGTCAGTATTAAAACAGAAGGGGTCATTTATTAAACCCCTGGGTGCAAGTAAATGGGTGTTAAGGGGTTCAACAAGCACCTGCACCCTGGTCAAAGCTGCATTGGTTGGTGCAGAGGGCAGTATCAGGGGGCACATGATTGCAGGTAAAGACATGTCCCTGTTATGGCCTGTACCCCCTGCCACGAATGCCAGGCAAGTTAGGGGGATGCCTACATGCCACCTATTATGAATACCATGCTGACTACTACAGTGAGAGCTGCATTCCTCCAAAACAGAGCACAGAGACCTGGAGGTTCATATACAAAGTAATTTGATATTGTTTAACTCAAATGTATTAAATATAAATTATAAATTGTTTTAAGCGCTGAGGTACTTTTACAATTTGTGGGTAGCGGCAAAAAATACCATCATCTTAAGGAGTATACCTATGTGTATATGTTTATATTTATATTATTCACCCTGTTTTTACTGTGACCTGGGTGTATATAATCCAGGTCTTGCGCTTCTGGGTTTGCAGACTTTAATAAGACGAGTGGTCCGGGTGCGTAGCCCCGAACGCGTAGCTTAGGGGGAAATCCTTGAAGTGCAAAAAGAAAGTCAGAAAAAACTCCAGACACGGCTCGTGAAGATAAAATGTTGACGTTTATTTCAGTAAGTTAAAATCATCAGAATTCTGACGCATTTCATATGACAGATACGTAATCATAGGCATAACATTCGACGTATCCAACGGCTCTTTAAACAAATAGAATCCGGAAGTGACATTTCCTTTACCCTTTACATATTCATTATAGCTATCCGTTCAACCTTCCTAAAATGTACATATATATAAAGCCCTAAATACGGCTAGAAATTAGATCACCAATAATAAACCCGACATTTATCCATTATATAAATGATATAAATAATTAATAGAATTCAATGAATTACAAATGGATACAACGGAGATTTTACGCTGAATTATTTATTTATGTTATAGAATGTTATGCCTATGATTACGTATCTGTGATATGAAACGCATCAGGATGCTGATGATTCTTTTTTGATGATCAACATTTTATCTTCACGAGCGGTGTCCAGAGTGCTTGCTGAATTTCTTTTTACACGGAGACCTGGAGCAATAGCAGAAGAGCAGAACACAACAAAGTGTGCAAAGTGCAAAAAAATGCAATTTGTGACTTTTTTTCTTGCACTATGCACACACTGTGTTCTGCAAATTAAATGACCCCTAAAGTCTTCTGGTTTGATAAATGCTGCATACATGACAAATTACGTGGTGGCGGTAATATCGGGGGAGGGGTGCGACTGCACTCGAGTCCATACCCCCTTGGGACTCGATGGCGATTCGCATAAACGCAAATTCACAGCGAAGATTGTGCCTGGAGAGGGGGTGAGGGGGTTTGCTCAGGCCCCACGATCTATAGTTACATTTCTGATTGGAGGTACAAAGCAGCAACCCTCAAAAAGCGAGCATCCCTACTAAATGTCCTCCTGAATGTAAGAATTTGTGGCTAACATAGTAAAAATGTCAAACTTTGCAACAGTCACAAAATCCATAGCAACCGATTTTATATATATATATATATATATATATATATATATATATATATATATATATATATATATATATATATATATATACTTGTTTCTTATATATTTGTTTCTACAGCATTTACTAGACCTTAAAGGAACAGTAACATCAAGAAATGAAAGTTATCTAAAGATAATATGTAAAAACTCTGCTGGGGAGCGAAAACACCTGGGACATTTATCATGTATATTCGGGTTCATTTTATGGAGTCTGTATGGGGTAAGGTATACCCTATGCAGGTAGTTCAGTTGTGTCATTTTATCTTTACTACAAATAACCCCTTTCGAAGGCCGAGTCCAAAATATCTTCCCAATCCTCCGAAGAAATCCCAGGAATGTCCCTCCGCCACCTAGCCACTAGTTTATAAAGAGAGGCACTCCCTGCCTGCATTAACTGTGCATAGAAGGTCGATAATGGCTTATTAAGGGTAACCTTTCTTATATTTAACTCAATTGGTCTGGGAGTGGTATCTATTGCATTATAATGAAATTGGGTGTTAACTGCATGTCTCAGCTGTAAATACCTAAAGAACATTTTATTAGGAAGTGTATACTTCTGTTTCAGATCCTGGAAAGCCATTAACTTGCCCTCCACCATAATATCTGCTAAGTATTTTATGTCATGAGTAGCCCATAGCTGCGGATCTGGGATAGTACGGAGCTGCCGAGTTTGGGATTGCCCCAGAGAGGGGAGAATTCTGAGCAAGACTGTTGTGGCTTAGGATAAAATTGTAGAGCGGTCTGCCAAGCTCTCACTGTAGTTCTCATTAGGGGGGAGGTATTTTCGATAGTTGAGGTACCTCTGTAGAGAAGGTTTTTCAATCCCTCAAGTGATCCTACCAACTGTGCCTCAAGAAGTGTAGCTGCATTGGTGTGTGACGGAGTGGCCCAATTCCTTGCCACTACCAGTTGTGACGCAAGGAAATACCAGTAAAGGTTAGGAGCAGCCAGGCCTCCCTGAGTGGTCGGAAGCTGTAAAGTACTAAGAGCCAATCTCAGATGGGAACCATTCCAAAACAAAGAAATCATCAATCAAGGCTTCTTAACTTTGCAAAGATTGAATTTGGGATTATCAATGGGGCCTGCCTAAACACATATGTGAGCTTTGGTAATAACATCATTTTAAATAAGTTGATTCGCCCTAGTAAAATGAGGGGGAGGTTCAGCCATGCCTCTCTCTTTTGTGCAATATATCTCAATATGAGTTGTATATTGAGGTCCACAAATTGAGTAAGGTCAGCATGAATCCAGATCCCTAGGTACTTAAAAGTCTCCACCCATTGAAGACCGTGGGCTCTTTCAGGTGTGTTAGGTGGGGGGCGGTCTATGGGGAAGATAGGATTGTATTTTTAAGCAATATTGCACAATATATCTTTTCCAAAACTTTTCCCCAAATCACCACAGCCAGCAACTGCAATACCATGCAAAATAAAAATCCTCCAATAAGAATGCCAGCTGCTCTGTATAATTCTGACTCCCGTTATTTGCCCTGTAGAGGTGGAAGCTTTGAGTTTCCCGGCAATAAACAACTCTGTCATTTATCCCCATATCTGACTCCAGTGTAATATAATGAAGGAAAAAAAACAAACATAATCTCTATAAGATAACAGCAAGATGCCCGACAAAGTGTTGGGATTCAGTGTACATTATTCAGTTCTTTTGCATTTACAATGAAATTTGTGATCACTGGAATTTTCATCTGGTAGCTCCTATAGAAAACTACATAGTGCTGTGAGACGGTTGGGTTTACAACCACTTTAAATAACTACAAGTGTCCCAATTCCATCGCAAAATACTGAAATGACTAAACCCTGACAAATCTTGGGTCACCCTGAAGAGCAAAACGGGTACTAAATCCATTTACTCCTTTTCCAACAAGTTACTAATTGGCAAAGTACGCTATTCATTGGTGAATTAATACAAATAATACATTTCAGGCAAGCCCACAGGCAACTTTCTATTAACACATCTGTCAACTAACACCAACATCTGAGCCAGTGTATTTTTCACAGTGGACTAGAGCTTTCTCTGTCCTTTAAAGGAGAACTAAAGCTTAACTAATGAAGTAGGTAGAAATGTTTTGGGCTTCTGTACCAGCCCAAGGCAACCACTGCCATTTAGCAGTAAAGATCTATGTCTCCAAAGATCCCCCAGTAGCTCCCCATCTTCTTTTCTGCTGATTCACTGCACATGCTCTGTGCTGCTATCACTTAATGAGCTTAGGGACCCACTCACAATATACAGTACATATAGAATAGAAATGTCACAATATAAGGCTGATTAGTAATTAATACAGATAATTACTATAACCAGTGCAATTAGCATCAGAATTTAATAATCAGCCCTGTAGCATCAGCTTATATTACATTTTCTGCTGCCCACTGAGCATGTGACTGTCGCAGACACTTTCCAAGATGGTGATCCCCTGTGACAAGTTTGAAGTCCTGGATCATTGCTGCTATTGACAAGCTGAAACTTTAGGCTGGTGCAATAAGTTCAGTATGTAAAATATGGCATTTTTAGCCCTATTAATTTTTAGGGTTTAGTTCTCCTTTAAAGAGGTGCTCAGAAGTGAGGCTAGTGGAACACAAATGCATGGGAACATATGCTGCAATCTGCATTGCGATTAAACAAGGATGCTAATTTGTATGCATATCAGAACATCGCAAAAAAATTGCAGTGGACACAATCAGCCGCAGAATTACAGTACCTCTGCCCTAGGCTAAGCGCAACTGTTCCTCCTTGGTTCTGGAGAATTGGGGAATAGGTGAGTAGAAGAGTTAAAGAATTGTCAAATTGGCCCATTCCACAGGGCTCGGGGGAAAAAAAAAAAAAAATTGTGGATGGGCGGCATGCTGCCCCTAAAAAAGCACTGCCCTTGGCCCTTGCTTTTTGGCCTTCATACAAATCCAAACATGGATGCAATCCGGCATGCACCTGCAATGATGCTGGAATTCTAGGGGGAAATGCTGAATTGTGGACATGGAGATTTGCCTCCAAATGTTAAACTTTAGACATTAATCTGCACTGGTAAATGGGCCTAGAGAGAGATGAGCAGCTTGAGCAAGCATGGCAAGCATCTAGGGCATCACAGACTAGCATAACCATTGCCCCCCAAACCATAAATCATTTTCACCCTCAGGCTCGATACAGATTCAGGCACCATTAAAATGTCACAATCATATATGGTTCTGGGTGCAGCATCATTGAATTCTCTGCAATATAGAAAATCTTCATAAAAACAAAGTACACATGCTAAATAAAAGCACAGTAAATGTAAGAAGGAAAAAAAATCTAAATGACTAAATTAACTAAAGGATCTGTCTGTCAAGCTGAGAAGTCTAGTGCTACAAGATTTCCAGGCAGGACAAATGATTCTTTAGGGTATAATAAAGGATGAGGGGGCAGTCAATAAAAATAACTGATTTATGTGTAGTGTATTATACACTGAAATATGGTGACGGATGAGATAAAGACATATGAAAGAAAGGAGCATTGAGGGAGGTCAGCTCATGAAGCTTTCATGCTATTTCAAGACACGTCCTCTTGGTTGAGGCGAAAATTAAAGGGGAACTCTGGCTTTCAAACCAAAATTTGATAAAGAGGCCCACATAACAAAGACACCCGAAATATACCCATCACAGCTACTCGTTTCTTCAAAAAGTAAGAATAAATGCCATTTTCTAAGCTGAAATCCTGCTGCTTAACAGCTCTTCTCTTTCTGCATCATTTGAAATCCTGGCAGGGAAGGAGGGACTAAACACTGATGTTACAAATGATGTAACAACTACTCCACAGCTTACAGACAGCATGCAGGAACTACATAACTCACAATGCATTGTACTGTGATGTTCTGTTCCTTATTGAAATCACGTCTGCAGGGAGTTGTGGGGTTTGGAGGATGCAGGCTGAGGACAGATGGCTGTTGATACAAATTAACAGTAGTCAGTCAGCTCAGCAAAGTAGTCAGAGAGATCAGCAGGAGAGCAGGGGGCTAGGCTTAGGGAACTGTTCCAAACCAATAAAAATCATGAAAAGTCTGCATATTTTTTTAATTGATATATATTGCAAAGCTGCTTTAAATTAAGTTTACTTTTCAAAAAGCTTAAGTTATGTTTGTGTGGAGTAAATCCACAAGTAAATCCTTGTCCTGCTATGCTGTCAAGCAATAAGAAACAAACTATAAATATCTTTTTCTGATCCTCAAAACCATGGATATCCATGCGCTTTTAATCCTTCGAAAGTCAGAGCCTTGTGATCGATCTGATGGCAATATCAGTGCAGCACAACACTGATCAAAAGGCAAACCCCACAAAATAGAATCGATGTCTACATGATAGGATAGTAGTTTCAAGTCAGTGTCGTGGATTCCACGGTTGTAAGCACTTGAGGGGTTAAAGAGCAACTAACACCCCCAAACCATTCTACAATTCTGCAGGTTACTGCAAAAAAACAAAAAACATATATAGATGTATATATAGATATCCAGAATGCTCGGGACTTTTCGGATAACCGATCTTTCTGTAATTTGGCTTTTCATACCTTAAAGGGGTTGTTCACCTTCAAACACTTTTTTCAGTTCAGTTGGTTTCAGACAGTTCACCAGAAATAAAGACTTTTTCCAATTACTTTAACTGTTTTGAATTGATACATTTAGTTGATACACTTGTTATCTTTGTCCCTGCTGAGCAGAATCCCTGAGCTTCATTAAAGGCAGCTGTTAAGAATCGATACAATAGTTGCTAATATTCCACAGCTACTGCTGAGAAATGTATCAACTAATGCAGCAAATTGTAACTATTCAGAATCTGGATCACTGAGCAGCCAGACACCAACACCAGAGATACAAATATTAAACTTTAAGCTTCAATTTTGGGAAAATGGTAAAGAATAAAAGATAGAAAGCAATTGCAAAAAGTATTTGTTTATGGTGAACAATCTGAAAACAACTGAAATGAAAGAAAGTGTTTGAAAGGCACAACCCCTTTAAGGCATCATCATCATTTATTTATATAGCGCCAACAAGTTACGCAGTGCTTTAAGTCTACTAGAAAATGATTTAACCATTAAATAAACCCAAGAGGATGGTTTTGCTTCCAATGAGGATTAATTAAACCTTAGTTTGGATCAAATACAAGCTACTGTTTTATTGTTACAGAGAAAAAGCAATATTTGGATTATTTGAATAAAATGAAGTCAATGGGAGACAGTCTTCCCGTGATTTGGAAGTTTCTGGATAATGGGTTTCCAGATAACGGATCCCATCCCTGTAATAGTTTTCTAGAAAATATTTATTTGTGCTCCTTAAATACATTTTTCCCTGCAAGCAAGGCACATTCAAATGCACAAAATATTTGACTATGTACAATTGTAAAATACACTGCTTATGGTATGATAACTATGTATAAATATATAAGGGGATCATATAATAATCTCTCTAATGCTTTATTTACCAGTAGGTTTTTCCAGCTGACGTGGGGTCACCGATTAGAAGAAAGGAGGTTCCGCCTAAATATTCGGAAGGGTTTTTTTTTACAGTGAGAGCTGTGAAGATGTGAAATTCTCTCCCTGAATCAGTGGTACAGGCTGATACATTAGATAGCTTTAAGAAGGGGTTGGATGGCTTTTTAGCAAGTGAGGGAATACAGAGTTATGGGAAACAGCTCATAGTACAAGTTGATCTAGGGACTAGTCAGATTGCCATTTTGGAGTCAGGAAGGAATTTTTAACCCTCTGAGGCAAATTGGAGAGGCTTCAGATGTTTTTTTTGCCTTCCTCTGGATCAGCTAGCAGTTTAAAAAAGTTAAAAGGTTGAACTTGATGGACGTGTGTCTTTTTTCAACCTAACTTACTATGTTACTATATTACACTTAACACCAAACACCACTTATAGCGGACAACAGTACTAAGAAAGCCAATATACAGAAAAAATAATATGCCATCTACTGTAAAACATAAGGATATCAGAAGTTACTGAGGAGTGCCGTGACCATACATATGTAAAGATAGGGAAAAAACCTGGTTGGCCCCACCAACCCAAACCCGCTCCTCACCGTTCTCCCTTACCTCCCCTTGATTGCAGCTGTAATGTAAAAGAACATGGTCCTCAGCGGGGGGATTGTGGCGCCAGTGTGTGGAAGACCCCCTAACAGGAAAGAAGCTGCAGGCTTTTGTACAGGACTGGCTTGGTTCACAAATTTTAATATTCTGAAGAAGGGGGTGCATTCTTTTGTATGCATGTGTTATGACATCACCAATCACCGATTATAACTATAAACATCACTAAGCATCAATATAAGGATATATTATTTTAGGTAAATGTCACAAATAGAGAGGTAGAATTGAAGGTAACCTTTCACAAGAATGCCTAATAAATTCCATGGACCAAGTGCTGTTGTAAGGACATACTGTTATTTTTATTTTTCTAGATCTGCTGCTCACAGGTAGGGGCTGGACTATACCCAGTAAAATATATCCCCACTACTCACAGGCTAAGAAAGAAGTGGCACAAACCCATAACTTTTCAGTTAGAGTTTGCATCCAATATAATTCTGCACCGTCTGTTTTTTGTACCCAATAATAAATATTACGTTGCACGTCAGACTGAAGCACAGCAGTGCAGCCCTGCTTGACTGGTGGATGAAAGAAACAGTGGGGTTGCAAATGATTAGTACTTGGTGCCAATGCTTTCTTTGTTGTTCAGATTTCAACTAGAATTATAGAAAGAGCCGGTTTTGTTAGCGCTGAAATCCCTCTTGTATACTGTGTATTTTTAACTACATGATTCTGGCCTCTTTCTATTTCCAGCACATGTTCCCCCTCCCACACTTTCCTGCTACATCTGGAAACAAAAGGACTTCAATTCAATTAATGTCATCTTGCGCTGGTCCCTGCAGAAACCTGTGGATAGGGATGCCAGGCTTAAAGGGGAACTATTGTCTAAAAAAGAATAGTGCTAGAAATGCTGTATTTTGTATAATAAACAAAACATGAACTTACTGCACCACAAGCCTAATCAAACAAATGATTTATGCTTTTAAAGTTGGCCACATCTTGTAACATCTTTGCAAGACCAAGACTGTGCACATCCTCAATGTGGTCTGGGTTGCTTAGTGGTCGGCATAAATTATCAAAACAGCACAAGTCAAATATCTGCCAGAAGCCGATACAGCAAGACTGATTAATAATCATAATAGGGACGACACCGGGTCCTGTGTTGTCATGTGGATTTTATAGTTTTTGTATTGTTTAATACAAACTTTCGCCAAATCTGCAGAACCAGTGGCTGTTGCAAAATAATCCTCCAAATAGAATCCCAGTTTAAATCTGGCTCCATGATCTTTGTCCCTGCAGCTGGAGTTGGAAACAGTAAAGGGGATGTAAAGGCAACAATAATTTTTTTTAATTAAAATATATCGGAGATAGGTGCAAAAAAAAAAATTCGACTTTCAAGCTATTTTTTGTGTACTTCGACTAGGGAATAGTACAAATTGAATTTGAAAAAAATCTGAATATCGAAATTTATCATGTGCTGTCTCTTTAAAAATTCTCCCCAGAAGCAACATTGCGTGTGACATCATGTGCAGATGTTACTTCCACAACGATGGAGGTACACTGAGGTCCTCTGCCACCTAAATGCAGTCGTCAGAAGAGGTACGTGCCTAGTCTATAACAGTGGCTGGGTGCTGTGCAAATACTTCTTTTCCTGCATTCCCTAGTTTCAGCCAGTAGAAAGATATATTCTGCACACGTCAGGAATTATGTGCGCACCCATAAAGCCAGGCAGGAGCAGGCGGGGCATGGAGAGCTTGCCTCGGGCGCCCTGCACCTCACGGTGGCACTGCTTGAGTGTGACCTGTGGCAAACAATGAAATGTTTGTTTTAATTGTTCTATCTGCAGCTGGTTAAAAAAATGCTGCTCATTGGTAGCTTTGTGTTACTGTCCAGGTCCAGATCCAGTGTTGGTAAATAAGCCCCAGTGACTAGGGGCGGAACTACCCGGGCCCCGCTGATCATAGTTCTGTTTCAGCCAGAAGAACACAAGTCACTTGTAAAACTTGCAAAATATATCTTCGGTGTCAGACTGGGGTGTCTGGGGCCCACGGGGGTTGCCACCTGGGGCCCCCAATCGCAAACTCCAGTCAACGCCTCCAAATGCCGCCACCCTATCCGCCCTACCGTGTAGAATTTACAGATTCCTTCCCACTTGTAGTCATAATTGGGGGTATGGGGGGTGCTGGCACTCACATTTCCAGCTGGAGGGAGCGGGCCCAGGTCGGCAGGGGGCCCAATGGGTTTTTTACCGGTGTCTTGCCAGCCCAGTCTGCCCCTGTACATCCTAACAGTTCTTACTGCTGTCTTTAGTTAAAATTGGCAGCAACATTGCCACTACTATATTGTATTAGTCTATGTGCACGCACGTAGTAGATTTAGATGTGAAAATACACACCTTTCAAGTTTCTGCACAGAATTCTGCTGTGTGTGCTGATGTCGATTCTGCAGATGTCGGATACATATTGCATGCAGCAGATGGGTGTGAATCCGATTGAATTGACTTTTTCTCCACCTGCAATTCTATGCAGGAGGAAAAACTGCTTTGTGTGACATTAGCCTTATGCTCCAACATCTATTGTGGTGGCTGATGAACAATACAATGGCACCAGATGTTTGGGTAAACAAGCAATAGTATCCAAGAAAACCTGCCATGGGCACCAGCAGATATAATAATAAATATAAAACTATCTATCTAGCGGACAGAGTCAGGAGGAAAACAGCTCTCGTTATTGAAATGAGCCCTCTAGTTTCACATGGAAATGCAAACGCTGTGGTGTTTACTAAACAAGCACAAATGAATTACATACACTTTGGAACAGATTTTTGCTCACTGCAGGATGCGGTGCTACTTTACTAACAAGTAGGACTCCATAAGAAGTGCAGGAATGGCTCTGCCGATTCGGGTACATGTGAGCAACTATCCCTCTTAGCTACGCATTACTCAAAGACAACAAGGATATTGGCAATACAAACATCAAGCAAAAGAGCAATACAAAGTATACTGCAAGCAGGAACTTGCAGGAAGAGCCCATAGGTTCCCTGACTCCAGTTAAGACTTACCTACATCAGTGTTGATTCTCACTGTGGCCAGTGATTTTTTGTAGCAAACGGTTCTATTTCCTCTAGAGGCAGTTCACCTTGCCCAAATTGTTTTCAAGAGTATACAGGTATCGGGTCCGTTATCCAGAAACCCATTACCCAGAAGCTCCGAATTATCTAAATGCCATCTCCCATAAACTCCATTTTATCCAAATAATCCAAAATTTTAAAATGATTTCCTTTTTCTCTGTAATAATAAAACAGTACCTTGTACTTGATCCAAACTAAGATACATGATTTTTTAGCAGATTTAAGGTAAGGATATACATATAACAAAGTAAAAATGCCAGGTCCCAAGCATTCTGGATAAAAGGTTCCATACCCTTATAAACAACATTCAAAACATGTCAAGTGTATTAATTGAAAGTGGTTAGTAGACTTCAGGTATGAAGATCCAAACTATGAAAAGATCCATTCTCCAGAAAACCCGGCTTTTAACACTCTACTGCAAATGCATGCCCGCATGGAGAAAGAAGGAAGGAAGGTTAGTTTGAAGAAAGAAGAAAGATTAATTAAACGGGTCAGACGGTAACACTTCGCAATCACTGCATGAAAGAATACATTTCATCTGCTTTGGTTAGCGTAATTTACCTATTAACTAAATTACATTCAATCTTTCAGGACACCATTATGGCCAAAGAACAAAAAAGATCCCCTGAGCAGAAGGGCTATTGAGTTAAATGTAAATAATGATCACCAAAATTTATTTAACTATAGTGAAATGAGGTTGAGCCCCCAGATGGGTAAAAGCTAATTAACAGGCAGCTGACCATCTGCTTAGAGTCCTGATGATTGACAAAAAAACTGTTATAAACCATTTTGCCCTTTGTTTCCTTCCAAATAAATTATGCAAACGTCGATAGTTAGCTAATAATTAACCTTCCCTTTTAAAAGGGCAAACACACTGGGTTCTGTCTTAAAAATCCACTTTTAACACATTCAATACAATGGTAGGAGATGCAGCTTGTTTCATACCAATATAAGTGACTGAAAACCATGATAATTGCCTAAGTATAAACTATACTTTTCTAGGCAAAAAATTGTTTCCTGCCCTGTAGAGCTTACAATTAGGTAAGGTACAGACAAACCATGCACTCTCCAACATTGTGTTTGTAGAGAAGGTATTCTATGTTGGAAGAAGTATAAAGTACTCTTCATGACAGCCATTTGGACATCAGCAAATTGAGATGTAGGGACACACTCCCAGATACATGGAATAGCTGGCTGAGAAGAAATTAGGGCTGAACTGGAAAACGCTATTTAAAAACCTGTTTGTGTTACGCCAACAGCCTCTTGGAAGGTGAATTCTGGAGAGCTTCCCCTGTCCCAGTTCTGTCATCAATAAATCATCCCAGTTCTTTTAAATGCAAGTTTATTTTTCATTAAAAGGGAAATGTGCACCAGAGAGATGGTAAGTACACCATACATTGTTTATATATAGCAAATTGTGAGCATAGCTTATTGTGTATACAGAGAATCTGCAAGTTTGCACACATATACTAATAGGGAGCTAATTGGCCTGGTCAGAGGCAGTCTCCGTTTCTTCAGTAGGAAACAGGCAATAGTTTCTTAATACTCCCACCCAAGACAATACCATTTTGCCTGTGCTCTGTCTGCTCCTACTGATTTGTTGACCCAACCGACTACTCTCTCCACACAGTCCGTGCCACTCGCTCCCCCATGACACTCTCCATTGTCTCCCTGCCAACAGTGTTTGAGTGGGGGAAGCAGAGCCCACTGGAAAACTTGAGGTATGGGCCTGCCATTCAGTCTCATGCACATCACCCCCTTTCCCCCCAGTTAAGGCCTCAACATTCTGGCTGCTTCTGGGACTCTGTGCAGTACCCCCCAGAATGATTACTGCTGCCACTGGCACTGATTGCCATAGCTAATTATCATTCTGCACATTCTGGCCCCCCATGCACCACCACAACTTCTGCCAATGTGTCATTGCCAATGGGGCCCAACAGGACTGGGGCCCACTGGGCCAGTCCGACTGTGCCTGCCGATCACTAATACTCCATCGCCATCACCCCAATTGTGCCCAAGATATGTGACTCTGTTGCCTACCCCTAATTTTCACTCTGATAAACATTATTTGTACTTATACAGCAATAGAGAGAATGTCTGTCCTTGCCTATTTATTTCTCAGTTTGCTTAACTACAGAAACAATGCATTAGAAATCAGCTCTCCTCCTCAAGACTGAATTTTCCACAATACCTTGCAATAGTCTGTTATTTTCCTTCTTCTCAGCTATGTTAATGACTTGACTTGAAGTCTTGTCTGGAGGACAGCTGACTGTAGGAATAGTAGTAGTAGTCGTCATCAGCAAAAATAAAGAATTGCAACATAACTACTATAACATAATTGCTACTATCAATA
This sequence comes from Xenopus laevis, assembly GCF_017654675.1. Classification (NCBI taxonomy): domain Eukaryota; kingdom Metazoa; phylum Chordata; class Amphibia; order Anura; family Pipidae; genus Xenopus; species Xenopus laevis. Next base: position 14,715,542 of record NC_054376.1, on the reverse strand, counting down.
ACAATTACTCTTAAAAATAAATGTAAAATTGTTAAATAAAAATGTTTTAATTCAAATTAGAAAGTTGGTTACAATTTTTTACAAAAATGTTTTGTTTGGTTTATTTTTTAGATGAGACTTCCCTGCTAAAATCAGGTAATACCTCTGGAGTAAATTGTACTAATCCAATTGTTTGGCAATGGAGCATTGGAAAAAGGGCAATGCATTGAAAAGAGATGTTCCCTTACAATAAAAGACATGATGGTCAAATTAACAAAGCATGCTGGGTGCACATGCTCTCCATAATGAGCTTACGCTAAACCCATGCAGCCACTGAGTTCTTACAACTGGATAGCTACAGTTGTGTGAATGGCCTTCTACTGTCCCCACTTACTGTTGTTCCGCATGCATATGCAAAACTAGGATGTTGCTCATGCACATATAAGGCCACAACTGATTTATGCTGGTAATTAACACACAAAAGTGTTCATATCCTCCCTCAAGTCTCTACTGTATCATTAGAGCAGGTCTTAGGCTAAGGGCACACGGGAAGATTCAGGGAGATTTAGTCGCCTGGCGACTAATCGCCTCTTCTACTGGGCAACAATCTCCCCGATTTGCCTTCTCCTACCTTTTTCCAGTTTTCATCATATGAAAAATCGGCAGCACAATGGCACTCGCGGCACTTCGATTTCCCAAGTCGCGGGAGGAAATTGAAGCGCCGCAAGTGCCATTTCGCTGGCGATTTTTCATTATAGCCGGCGGCAAGGTAGGGGAAGGCAGATCGGGGAGATTGTCGCCCAGAAGAAGAAGCAATTAATCGCCAGGCGACTAAATCTCCCTGTGTGCCCTTACCCTTAAAAGGTACCTCTATATGAACATAAATGGTCGAGATTAGCAAAAATCAAACTGACTGTTCTATTGAAACACCAGCTGAGGTCACCACATTCTCCGCTTCTGGAGAGAACAGTTTACTCAAATAGGTTTTTACCCGGACAGCTTAGTTTTCAGAAGGGCCGTTGAGATGAAAACTGTCCAGATTAGAAATACAGAGGGCTATAAAATAAATGAATGGTGTTGCAATCAGCCAATTGGCAATCACCACATCATAAACCGAATGTTCATGGGCACCCCCTGGATCATCATCTGCCCTCTTCACCCCAGGCCTGCCCCCTGCCAGGTCTGTGTAAGGGGCAGAACGTAGCAACTCAACACTCAAAGGAAATTTACCTGTGCAGATCTCTATGATTTTTAGAATGCTATATATTTATATCTGTACCAGGCTAAAGTTGTTTACAGAGTTACCCAGCAGCATAACAGAATAATCAGTGTAGAAGAAATGCGCCTAGTTTGCATTTAATGCAACCCTGTGTCTCCCACTCTTCTGGCAACAGTGCAAAGCTTAGGTAATCCATAGATTTGGAGAGAAAGCAGCCAGCACAGGCATAAAAGAGCATTTGATTATTAGAGGAAAAATTCAGTTAGTAAGACTATATTGATTGCCAGCTAAATGCATTTAAACATACTCATTTGTATTCATTCCCGAAGCTGTATTCATAGGCTTTTGTTAGCATTGTACCAACTCTAGTGGCTATGAGCAATACTGAACAAGCTAATCCACAGCAATCATGCATAATTACAAAATCAGTATAGCAACCCAATACCCCTGTGTAATTTGAAGCAAATACCTAATTCTTACAATTATCCTTCTGATCCTGACTGATTCTCAAGTGCTTCCTAACAAACATTTAGAGAACATGAACTTATAGATGGCTCCTGAAAACAGATTAGGAAAAAATCAGGCTTGTCGGATGCTGTTGGCCTCCCGTGGATAACATGTAGACCACATAGAAGACTATATCCTAATGCATAACAATGGGGTTCATACACAAGGCAAGGTGCAGCTGGTCCTATTACTGTCCCACCGGTGCTTCGTCCTGGCACCCAATAAGCCAATATTTAAAGGTTTTTTTCAAGTCCTTTGAAAAAGGGCAGATGGTGCCCAAAACATGTCTTGTGGACTACAATAAATTTGTACATTAGCAGTAAACCTGCAATTTTGTCCATCTGTCCTCCACTCTGAACTTTAATATATCCTAATGCAGTTTTTGCCCAATGGGATTTTTCAGATATAATACTGTTTGAGCTGGCCAGTTAGTGCATAGACTTTGTAGATACTGGCAGTAGCAGTTTTCAAGTCTCTTCATCTTAATCCACAGGGTGGTATGGTGGTATTTTTAGATTGTGGAGAAAAGGTAATGTATGCCATAAGTAGGACCATGTTACACATGGTGTCTTCTCCGCTAGCATATCTATGCGGGGGCAGAAAACGCCAATCCAATTCCTTTTGCCACAACATCACTGTGCACTGCATAAGACACTATGGGCATAAAGATAAATAATTATTTATGTAACGCTATCATTTCCCACAGTGCTTTACAGAGTAGAGGAATACAAATACAAGACCAAAAGGTTTACATATAGAGACAAAGCATTACACCAAAATGGGTTTAGGCTAGGGCCAGACAGGACCAAATCAACCTGCTGAAATCCGCAGGCTGATTTCAGCCACTGACAACTAGAATATTCCTGGGGTGCAAACACATTTGGCAGATTTTGTCACCAAATGCAAGATTAAGCATTTTGCGTCAAATCCGCCGTGTTGGCAGAAGAGAAGGGAAGCAGTGGGTAGCATGCAGAGCAAATGTATCGTCTGGCACTAGCCTTACAGTTACAATCGGATATCATTGGGATACAATGGGGAGGGGGGGAGGCCCCTAATTGTGAAAACTTTAACACTTTAAAGGGATACTGCCATGGGAAAACATGTTTTTTTCAGAACACATCAGTTAATAGTGCTGTCCAGCAGACTTCTGCACTGAAATCCAATTCTCAAAAGAGCAAACAGATTTTTTTAAATTTAATTTTGAAATCTGACATGGGGCTAGACATATTGTCAGTTTCCCAGCTGCCCCAGTCATGTGACTTGTGCCTGCACTTTAGGATGGAACTACTTTCTGGCAAGCTGCTATTTCTCCTACTTAATGTAACAATCAGTCTCAGAGGGACTTGGCTTTTACTATTGAGTGTTGTTTTTAGATCTACCAGGCAGCTCTTATCTTGTGTTAAGGAGCTGTTATCTGGTTACCTTCTCATTGTTCTTTTGTTAGGCTGCTGGGGGGGAAGGGGGGGTTGATATCACTCCAACTTGCAATACAGCAGCAAAGAGTGACTGAAGTTTATCAGAGCACAAGTCACATGACTGGGGGCAGCTGGGAAACTGACAATATGTCTAGCCCCAACCAGTGTTTCCAAGTAAAGTTCTAAGACAAAAGCAGGTGGAGCTTGGTTCCACTGCTCTTAGCCTGCATATTTTTTTCAGGTTGAAAGATTGCCACTTGCATGGAGGCATTTTAAGGCCGACCTCTACTCCTGCATGTGCATGCATGCAAGTGGCAGGGGTTCAAATGAATGTAGCTGGGGCAGGATTCACTTCTCTGAGCCTGAAAACAATATATGCAGGCTGAAAGCAGCAGAGCCAACGCTCTGTCTGCAATGGCTTTAAAGGCATACAAAATCTGCTTTCAATTAAAATAAGTGAGTGACACTGGCACTTTAGTGTAAGGCAGGAACTGAAAGCAAAATTCGTATCTATTTTAAATAGCCTTGTTATTATACACTGTTTTGCTTATTGTTCAAAGACTTTTGGTAATGAATAATCCTATTCTAAGAAGCTTTCAGTTTGTTTTCCTATTTATTTTTTATGTTTTTAAAATTATTAGTGTTCTTGTTCTAACTATCTCTGGCCTGTTACTGAAAATGTTATATTTATGGGGGCCACCTAAGCTGGCCGAAAACCCCCCGATAAAGACTGACTGCAAAGCTTTAACCTTTATCTTAGGTGCAACAGTTAATTTAAAAGATTTTAAAATTCTTCCCCTGGTGTATTAGAAAATGAGCGACACACCGGGGCTCGCACCTTTGAGGAAACAATGACTGTAATAAAATATAATTGTAAAGAGAAAATAGTGGCAATCGGAATATGACACTCAGCAATGTGACAGTAGTGAGTAAATCCTAATCAATCTCAATTGTACCCTAACCTTTAGTTTGTAAACTCATGTGTAGGGCCCACTAATTCTATTGTACTCTGTAAATCCTTGTTTGTTATTCACCATTTATTCCCTGTTTGTTATAACTACGGTAAAGCTCTGCGTAACTTGTCGGCGCTATATAAATAAATGATGATGATGATATTAATGGTGTGTGTCAACAAATGCAACCACAATCAGCTCAGAGCTTTTGGCATATCTGCTTTATGAAAAGCATCGCTGTAATCCATTGATACCATTCAGAAGCACAATATGAGAAGCTATCAATGCACATGGAATAATTTAACCTCTATGCTTTATGAATAAAAATACCACAGCTTTATAGCTGCTTGTATTTACATGAAGCTCAATAAGATGCCCTTCAGAACGCTCCTACCTTACTGTAAATTATACTTCTGTTCTTTGTGTCTCTATGCAGTTACATGATCACAGTTGTCCAGGCCCAATATAAAGCAGTAACTGATCAACAGTTTGCTAGTAAATGTAAATGACTGATTAATATGTCACTGTTCCAGCAAACGATGAATCAGATATAGAACCAGTTATCCAGAATGCTTGGGACCTGGGGTTTTCCTGATAATTGATCTTGCTGTAATTTGGATCATCATACCTTAAGACTGCTAAAAAATCATACAAGCATTAAATAAACCCAATATTCTGGATTTGTTTCCTATAAGGATTAATCATATCTTAGTTTGGATTAAGTACAAAGTAATGCTTTATTATTACAGAGAAAAAGGAAATCATTTTTAAAAATGTGTATTAGTTTGATAAAATCTATGGAAGATGGCCGTCCTGTAATTTGAAGCTTTCTGGGTAATGCGTTTCTAGATAAAGAATCCTATACTCGTATAAGGGTTTAAATAAACTCTAGTACAGCATCAAAAGCTGCAGAACAGCAAGCTACTTTTTAAAACTCTTCTTCAGGATGCTTTGATACAGATAAAATGAAAGGAATGTATAATAATATGCCAAAACCTCATACAATGTAAATGGAAAACTTGGGGGCAATACTTGGTCTAAAGGGATGGCAAGGATGCTCAGTTTAACAAGGTAGTTTTAGCAAGGGCACAAAATGGAGCCTGGGCCATAAGTATTGGTATAAACGCAACGTATTATATATTATCATTCATATATGTTATTGTAGCTATGATCTGTTATTAACTTAATCTCCCAGTATGCCTCCTACTTTTCAGTTTGTAGTTTGATAGCTGAAGGGTTATGAATTCACAGATTTATTTGTGATCTGTTTTCTCAAACAGGGGCCACAGTCTTGTTGCATTACCTACAGCCTGATTATATTTCCATCATTCCTGCATAGCCTGGGTCCCTCTTGTTCCTAGCATTCCTGCACTCCCAAGTTTCTCTACAATGTCAGTATCAATGCCCGGGACACCTATTCTGCATGGCTTGTTGGCTCATTGTCTTCTCAGTCTTCCTGCATTATCTGCAGTCTCATCTTCTCCCTACCATTCTTGCATTGCTCAGCCCTCATGTTTTTTTCCTGTCTCCTGTGTTCCCCTCTGCTCACACCCTTCCCGCATTGCCTCTTGACTTTTTTTTTTGCTCCTTAATGGCCCCTGGCTCCGGCCACACAATTTTAAACCAGGAGTGGATGGTAAGTTAGGTGATCTGTAAGGGAGCACATCACTGTTCCCTTTCCTGCACATTGTACCAACACAGCCCAGACATGGATCTGTTGGTTAAGTATTCATTTTGGGGGTAAAGTTTCCTTTAAGAAATAATCTATTTAACCTTCAGCAGCTGCGTAACAATGGGGGCAACACATGCAGAGATTTACCTTGGTGTGTCATAGTGACGGTCTCTTCCTTGGAGTTGTTATTGTAGATTACAACAGCGGTGGCGTTATGAGACGCTGCACGCAGGATCTTCTCCTTAAACGTACAGTTGCCTCGCTGCAGAAGCGCTATCCAGTGCTTCGTGTTGGGTGGGACGTTGAAACGTGTTTGAGGATCACAACCAAGTCGATCGGCCGCTAGAGACACAAAGAGCAAACATATTAATTTAGAACAATGTAAAAGGACTTTAAATATCTACCATCTACGCTACAGGCCTACTCTACTTAAAGGTATACTGTCATGGGAAAAAACTTTTTTTTCAAAATTAATCAGTTAATAGTGCTGCTCCAGCAGAATTCTGCACTGAAATCCATTTCTCAAAAGAGCAAACAGATTTTTTTATATTCAATTTTGAAATCTGACATGGGGCTAGACATATTGTCTTACCCAGCTGCCCCAAGTCATGTGACTTGTGCTCTGATAAACTTAAATCACTCTTTACTGCTGTACTGCAAATTGGAGTGATATCACCCCCCCCCCCCAGGAGCCAAACAATAGAACAATGGGAAGGTAGCCAGATAGCAGCTCCCTAACACAAGATAACAGCTGCCTGGTAGATCTAAGAACAACACTCAATAGTAAAAACCCATGTCCCACTGAGACACATTCAGTTACATTGAAAAGGAAAAACAGCAGCCTGCCAGAAAGCATTTCTCTCCTAAAGTGCAGGCACAAGTCACATGACCAGGGGCAGCTGGGAAATTGACAAAATGTCTAGCCCCATGTCAGATTTCAGAATTGAATATAAAAAAAATCTGTTTGCTCATTTGAGAAATGGATTTCAGTGCAGAATTCTTCTGGAGCAGCAATATTAACGGATTAATTTTGAAAAAAAAATGTTTTCCCATGACAGTACCTCTTTAAGAGAGAAGCAATGTCTAAAATCCATGTATTACCCTAAAGAAAGAGTAACACCTTGTGTAATGTAATGTTACTGATTTTACTATTTTATTCAATGGAAAGGAAACAAAGATGACATTAGCATAATTATTTTTTTCCATATTGCTAAATACATTCAACAGGCCTTTACAAAGATTGTTCATGTGAAAATATTTTATTATATTATTTGTCTGTAAATATTTATTGGCATAAACCATCATTTTCTCATAGCTTGTGCACAGAGGTACCATATTACCCTTACGATATAGGTATTCCACTGAACTCCATACCGATTAGCAGGAATATTTTAAGGACTACTAATCAACTTAAAAAAGTTCTCCTAAAAACCTAGCTATATAAACAGCCTTCTCAGTGTTCTATTGCCTAAGGGAAAATGAGAACAACATCTCTGAAAACTACTTTAAAATGATATTGTGCTCATTTGGTGAAAGCCCCCACCCGTCCTTTTGTAGCTTGTCCTTCAGTAGTGATTAAAAATAATTTGATGTTACTGGAAGAAATTACAAAGAACAGACTAAAATTTTGATGTGTGGTTATGCTCAATTAGCTATGTAACAGCAACAGATTTGCAAATAAAATACCCATGCCTTACTATTCAGGCAACTATTTATCAGAAACATTCCATGACCTAAAGCCATTAGCCTAAACATGCACATGAGCTGAACATGGGCACTGACCGTATGTACAATATTAACTGATATCACTAACAGCTGGAACCCCCAAAGGCATATGCTCAACACAAAATAACTTATTTTCCATATTAAACGCGAAGACATCAACAGTGTTGCATATGCTCTTCCACACAATATAGATTTTTCTATAAATTACATATTAAATCCTGTACCACTAAGTATAAACAACAGGCAGAGAAAGTGCAGTACACGCCCAGTGGATGCTAGACTTTAACAAGGCTGCAGTAGGATTGTAGGTTTGCTTGTTTTTCCTACAGCTAAGATATTTATCCCAAAATACTCTGAGTTGGGGGGGGGGAAAACATTACTGGGCAGTCCTAAAGGCCATGGCACATGAGGTGATATGTTGAGTTTTGGTACACATTAATATTAGTAGCTAAGCGGGCAGCACGCAACAAACACAGAATCAACCTCTTTCGCCAGATGCCAACAATCTACTCTTGTGCCAATTTTAATTTTAAAAAAATATTTAGAAAAGATTGTTTATAACAGGGATTTAGCATATAATAGTATAGTAGAGGTTTGGGTAAGTCCACCTTTAAATAAACATTTAGTATCTTATGGCTAGGACCACACCATACGGATCTTGGCCTGTGTTGAAACGCAGGCTGAGAATTCACTTCCCTGCTGCTCCACTTGGGTGCAGGCAGTGCAGTAGAAGAGGAGCAGCTGGGAAGTGGATTCTCGGTCTGTGTTTACATATGGAGTGGCCCTAGCCTAGAGATATCCCATCCCATTCAACTTGTTTTCAATACATTTTCAATTTCTTGAATTATTAGCCTTCCTATCTTCGTAGACTGCAACTGAAAATGCAGCCAGATTAACTGTAAGTCTTCATTTTTTTATTGTTGCTATTTGTTTCCTGTACTTTTCATCCATCATTTCCATTTCTAGAACTGCTGCTTAGGATCATTAAAGGGGTAAGTTCACCATTAAAGTGGACCTGTCAACTACACATAAAAAGCTGTATAACAAAGGCCATTTGCAAATTAAACATGGAAACCATATTTTTTTTTCATTAAAGCATCCATACCTATTATAAAGCATTTAAATATCAGAGCTGTCAATCAAATATTATTAGCCCTGCCTCTATGCCTGAGGCATAGAGGTGGGGCAGTCAATGACTTTCACTTTCCATTCAGCACTTCCAAGATGTCACTGCTCTCCACGTACTCACCCTCCCTCCTCACACTCTATAGTTGTGTAGGGTAATGTGTATGGGCATTACGTTCCCCATTCGGTGGCATACACAAGATTTTGGGGTTATACACAACTTGTCTTAAGTGTCCACAAAATGGCTCCTGCCTGTGTGATGTGATTGTATAATTCCAAGACGGAAGGAAACATTGTAAATAATAAATGTAGTGTAGTAAGTTTATTTTTCTCAACTAACAAAATAAAAAATAATTTGGAATTATTTGTTAGGGTGAAAGGACCCCTTAAGTTAACTTTTTGTATGTTACAGAAATACCATCTGTGTGAATTATTCATTTGGTCTGGTCTTCCTTTTTCTTAAGTTAATTCAAGGGGGAATCAAGCCCTAGCATCCAGACAACAAGGTTAAAGGAGAAGGAAAGGTCTCTTAACTTGGGGGTGCCAAAAGTTAGGCACCCCCAAGTAATCACATGTACTTACCAGAAACCCTGGGCCGGGTCTTCTATCAGAAGAAAAATGCACCAGCCTGGGTTTATTCCAGCGAGCACCACGAAGAGATCATCTTCCAGCTTCTTCAATCTTCAAATTTCCCGGGGCAGAAGCATGTGCAGTAGAATGAAATAGGCGACTTTTTTGTTAAAGTTTGGCTTTTCGCACTACTGCACATGAGCAGCCGCGAGAAAAAAGAAGAAGTCAGAAGACGATCACTCCGTGGTGCTCGCTGGAACAATCCAAGGCCGGTACCGGGGTTTCAGGTAAATACATGTGATCACTTGGGGGTGCCTATATTTTGGCACCCCAAGTTAAAAGGCCTTTCCTTTTCCTTTAACAGCTGCACAAAAGCTGTAGATAATTAGAAAAAAAAACCACAATAATAAATAATGAAGATCAGTTGCATTTTTGCTTATACTACCATTGTCTACATTATACTAAAAGTTATTTTGAAGGGGAATTTATCCCTGTAAAGTACTTCTTGTATTAACACCAACAAGGTCCAATTTGTTGCAAAAAAGAAAAGTAAATTAGTAGGCAATAGAGCAAAAACAGTAAGTCTAGACATTGTGCTGCATTTTCAGCAACCAATGAAGATGAATGAAAGTAAATATTCAGCAGGTTTCGGCTTTGAACATTTTTAATTATTTACAGCGATATTATTTATTTTTAAAGGTTCCTGTGCTTACATTTCTTGGTAAGTCAAACTGGCGAAAAGCTCTATCCATTATTAAAGATATTTTAGTGAAGCTTGGCAGATCATCGCTGCTTTCAAAATCTTGGCAAATCTATTTAAAAAGCTGGCAGAGAACCCTTAAGCCTAAGTAGCACCATATTTATACACACATATTCATTAGCAGAGACACGTGTACTGAGAACCTGGAGCAAAGCTACTGTTTTTTTTTTTCGCTGCACATCAACACTTTCTAGTGTTGCTTTTATTTTTGGCCACAGGCTTAAAATGAACCTCAAAATAATCTTAATTTTTCATGCAAACTTTAATTGTGAGCTATGACTCAGATTGTAAGCTTGGTGCTCTATAACTAAACCTAAAGAGCATAGGACTATGAAGATTTTTATCCATCTAGGTCAGGTTAGACCTAGAGCATAATTTAATAATGCTGGCATAACCCCTGGGCATCCAGTTTGCCTTATGCCAAGCTCCAATTGTACCTGCAAGTATTACTATTCTCATGCTTCATTTATACAGTACTGGATTGACACAGGAAAGCCTACAGGTCAGTTCCAAACACATACATCTGTGAATGCTAGGAACGCTATTCAAAGTCAACAGGACACACAAGGTGGGCATATCAGAGGGAGATCCGCTCGTTTGGCGACATCGCCAAACAAGCAGATCTCTCCATGTATGGCCACCTTAAGGGCCTTGCTCAAGAACTCAGTGGGACTGTGGAAAAGAGCTTGCACAAGTGGACATGAAACAGTGTCGGACTGGGCTGGCAGGACACCAGGAAAAAAGTGGGCCAGCCCCACTCCCTGACGGAAACTGCCGCTGCTCCTTCCGAACCCCACCAGATTGCGGCAACAAGTAAATGGTTTGCATGAGGGAAAGGGGAGCTCCAGGTATTATGCATGGACAAGACTGAGATGGGGACACCTGAAGGTGGAGTCCCCAGGGGGTCCAGCCTCCCTGGTCTTAGCTGCCATGAAGTGCTGCACATACAAGTGATGCACTGTCCTTGCTGTTGGTCTGCATAAGCCTGAACCCCCTCAGCCAGATAATCACAAGGACTGATTACAAATGCAAGACTGTGACTACCATTTCCCACCTCCTGCTGTATGCTAAGGGCAATCGCTTCACCATAGAGGAGGACAAGCCATGACAAGACAATTGGAAGTATAAAGTTCCAATGCCCAAATTAGTACATTTAGCGGAGAACCGCTCCTACGTTCCTACTCTGCTATTAGATGTGCCTCATCTGAACACATTGCGTCAGCTCTGGTGTAGACAGATGCGGAAGCTCTCTGTGCCTAAAGGTGGCCATAGACTCAAAGATCCGCTCGTTTGGCGACATTGCCAAACAAGCGGATCTTTCCCCGATATGCCACTAACGGCATGGCTATATCGGGTGTAATTCGAACGTTCGGCCGTATGGCCGAACGATCGAATTACGATGCGCCAAGGGGCTCCGACGGGTCAGTCAGGTAAAAATCCAACCTTCCCGATCGATATCGTGGCCAGATATCGATCGGGAAGACCCGTCGGAAGCCCCCATACACGACCGATATCGGCAGCTTTATCTGCCCGTGTATGGCCACCTTAAGGGTGAGATTTTGCATTTTATGCAGAAATTCGGGTGGCCACAGACCGGCAGCAGCGAATCAGATTTCCAGTCTGTGTTTCTCCACAGGCTGAGATCCTCTACATATAGCACCTAGCCTAAATTTTTACTGAATATTATACTCCCTAGAACTCTGGTAACCACCACAAAACACAAAGTGGCTGAGAAGACATATGTGCCACACTGAAATAATAAGCTTTTTTTTTTGGTGGGGGTCATTTATTTATATTTTTTCATTATTTGCTTGGAAAGCTTCTATGGCCCTCTAGCTTTCTTTTAATTCAGTTATCTGTAATTCCAGAAAACAGAAGTGATAAGGACTTATAAATGCTCAATGGCCATTATCTAAGTGCAGACACATGGCATCTGTCAACAGTCTGTACAGACGATAGTGCATTGAGTAGTTGCTTGTGTCCACAATTAGATCTGATTCTAGGAAGGAGATGTCTCACTCAGACCACAGAAAGAAATCACCATCACAGACACCACACGCAAACACGTGCATTCCCCACATATACAGTTCAGGCATATGGAAATTTACAGATGCGTGTGCCATATGCATATCATTATTTTTATAATGCTTCCCACGTATGCAATCATTTCACAATTTTAAAATATCTTAAAGCATACAGAGGGAAGAGACGGCACAGCTAGCAAGTTTAAGTGTCTGTATTAAAGGAACAGTTACACTAAAAAATTAAAGTGTTTTAAAGTAAGTAAAATATTATGTACCATTGCCCTGAACTGCGTATTTGCTTCTGAAACACTACTATAGTTATATAGTAGTAAACAAATACACTGCTGTGTAGCTATAGGGGCAGCTATTCAGCGGAGAAAAGGTTAAGGCTAATGTCACAGGAGAGAGTTTGTATTTTGGCGCAGAAATCAATTGTGCATGCCTGCAGCCTGCACCCGGGCCTCCACTGCTAGATAGCATCTTTAAACGAAAGGTAATGTTTATGAATTAAACAGGTCGGTTTTAGACTAGGGCCAGACAGAGAAATGCAGGCTGAGATACCGCTCCCCCACTGCTCTTGCCTGCCTACACACAGAAACATGGTCTCTGCTCAGGTGCGGACAAAAGCGGTGGATTTTGGTGCCATAACAAGTCATTTTGCATTTCTTGCTGAAATCAGCCCTGCCTACAGAAAGAGAAGGGGAGCAGCCTGCGGAAAATCCATATCGTTGGGCCCTAGACTTACAACTGCATGGCAACAGTACATTCTATTTTAATTACTTTGCTTTTTTTCATGTTACTGTTCCTTTAAGAGTAGGGTTGCCACCTGGCTGATATTTTACCTGCCTGGCCTGTAAAAATGATGGTTGATCCTAATGTTATTAATAGGGAAAAAAGATAAATATATAGGAAGGCCGGTATTTTCTCCAGAAAGGGTGGCAACCCTATTTAAGAGAAACAGAAGGATAGAGGTTTATGTCTAGCAGAAGAGGATTGACGGGTTATATGTACAAATTTTGAGGTTAGTTAGTGATTTGTAAAGTGACGGTATACACCTGAAAACATATTTGCTAATGAGCACTATAAACAAGACTTGTGTTGAAATTACATTGTACCTATTTTAATTTTAAAAAGCCATATTTTCCTATTTTTTGCCATTATAAAGCACTAATTTGTAAGCTGGACTGTGTGAACTCACCTCTCCCTTCCTTTATATACTGTGCAATTAGATCAGAGCTCTCCACCTTCTTTTAAATAAACATCTACCTTTTCTAAGCATCAGCCTTTGAACAACTTATTATCAGAGGCTTTTTATCAGTTTTATCAAATTCTTTGAGGTTCTTTGGGACCAGAAAAAACTGGCTTCATATTCTTGTTTAGTTACAGAAAAAGCAGAAAAGAATAGGCAAAAGGTATATATTTAGTATAAGCGCTATTCATTCAGTTCATGTTGAAAAGGTTGTATACCGTCTCTTTAAGGTACAGTATGAATCCTTATAATATTGTTTTTGAAAATGAAGAATGATATTCAATCAGAATGCATGGGGTCTAAGAACATTATAAAATGGTTACCAAACAATTACAGTAGGCTAATGCCCCCACCAGGAATGAATTACAATTGGTGTCAACAGTATTCTGGCATCACTTTGAGGTTGCCAAGACTGAATGGCCAATCACAGCACTTATTTGGCACCTTTTTTCATGCTAGTATTGCTCCCCAACTCCTTTTAATTCTGAATGTTGCTCACGTGTTCAAAAGGTTGGGGATCCCTGATTTGGACCAATCTCTAAAGCCTAAAAAGTGCACAACTCATTTAGCATTATTTGCTCTTCTGCTGATGACAACTTTATAATAACATTTTAGGCTGGTGCCAAGGGAATAAAAATAACTGGCTATTAAAATACATTTTTTTTTTTATAGTACAGGTATTGCATCTCTAGACCTGGATTTGAGGTAAAAACCACCAAGGCCTAGGGTGGTACAAATTAAGGGGAAGCATACCGCCCAGCTGCTTCTACATTTTTTACGGAGCTTTTAGATTAGGGATTGCAGGAGATTTTGCTGCTTAAAGTGCCAAAATCAAAAAAAGCAAATGAGCAGGGGGTAGGGGTGGACCAGAAGCAAGTGAGCTGGAGTAGGGGTGGATGCACCGTCCAAGGGGGACTTCAAATCTGCAAATCCAGACATGGGGATCTGTCACTTTAACAAGTTACTACCCATCTTAAATCAGATTACAGATGGGTGAGGCTCATTACGGTGCATGCTGAAGATGTGCTTCTTACACCTCTTCATGGCAACATTATTAAGGATGATTGCTGAGCCAGACTGCTAGAGGTTACAAGCATGCTTTGTACTTTCTAGAATATTGTACTTGTTTCTCCTCCAGGCATATTGTCAAATATGAATGCAAATAACCTGTGAGAAGGTGACAAACATTAATCCCTAGCAAAGATGAAATCAGCAGGGACTAGACTCAGTTCTGCACTGTCTCTGTGTGACCTTCAGGAAAGTGATAGGCACTTCTCTTGTAACATTAACCAATACCCTAGTCCCTTGGACGCAGCTAAAAGTGTAAAGGTAAAATTAAAAATCAACCTCAAACCAACTGCTGTATATTTCCAATATTATGTCATATATACATATGCAATGGGATTATTAGCATAGGAACACTGGATGCATTGGGAGGCAAGGTGCCAAAGTGTGCATGCATGCTTTTGGAAAGGAATCCTGGTAGCAATATGGAAGATAAAAATAAATGGCCTGATCTTAATTTAAAAAAAAGGAGATTTTGTATAGTCGCCGTTAAATCTCTTTCTCTTCAGTCTCTTGGGGACAGTGGGGTATAGCTGGTACCACTAAGAGGCAGGATACAACTGGCTCCTCCTCCACTGGCTATACCCCCAGCAGGCGGAGCTAAGCTCAGTTTGTGTCAAAGTCAACAGGAATTGTAATAATTTGAATATACATGGATTAAGAAAAAACCCAATAACTTTAAAAACAGTAAATGGAGAAAAAATCCAAGTAACATGTCTGACGGAAAAAGAGAGCCTCAATCCAGGGAGGAAAGCCCCGTGTCCCCCAAGAGACTGAAGAGAAATAGAGTTAAAGGAACAGTAACACTAAAAAAAAATTCTGTGACAAATCCACTCTAAACTGCTTCAATAACAGCTCTATTGTGCATAAAGTTTATTATATTCAATGCTTTGTCCAAAAAACATATTAAATCTCTGCTTCCGGATGTACACTGTAGAATGGCGAAAGGGCGATCCTGCAAAATCCGAGGTGCGGCGCTCCACATCTCTGCCTAGACTGCTGAACCGGATGCTAGTTCTTGCTGGTGTACTGAGGATTTTACAGACCTCTGCAGGATTTACTTCTGTGCTGCAAGCAGGGAAGGAATGTCCGCAGCATAATTTACTTCTGTGAGTGCTGCGGGCATTCCTTCTCCACTCGCAGCACTCACAGAAGTAAATTACGCTGCGGACATTCCTTCCCTGCTTGCAGCACAGAAGTAAGTCCTGTAGCACCAGTGTGAGGTCCCAGAGAGGTGCTGGAGGTCGTACAGGGGGAGCCACGTGAGATACCCCTTGCATGAAGGTAGGAGGGCCAGGCGTCTCTGGAAAAGAAGTGATAGTGCTGAGATTTGTGACAGACCAATGGATAGCCCTTCCTGTAGGAACTCGAGAATGTTAGGAATCGAAAACAGCTTGAAACTTATGTCGAATGCACCACTGTTGGTAGGTAGACCAAACTCTGTGATAAGCCTTTGCTGAGACTGGTTTTCGGGCGGCACACATAGTCTGTGCCACAGCTTTAGAAAAACCTTTGTGAGTCAGTATCTTGGTCTCATGAGCCACGCCGTGAAATTGAGTTTTTTTGGATGGCGGATTGGCCCTTGCGTTAGAAGGTCTGGAAGTTGTGGTAAGGTCCACGGTTTTGCTACCGACAGATTAAGGAGGTCCGTGAACCAGGAGCGCCGAGGCCACTTTGGTGCTATGAATATTAGAGTGGTTTATTCCCTCTGAAGCTTTCTGAGAGTTCTGGGAATTAACGGAATGGGAGGAAATGCGTATGCCAGATGAAAGTCTGCATCTTGGGCTAAGAGATCCCTGTAGTGATCTAGGAAGGCTGGAACCTTTAGTTTGTGGCGTGTTGCCATGAGGTCCACCTCTGGAGTTCCCCACTTCTGCGTTATCTGTAGAAAGACCTCGTCCTTCAGTGACCACTCTCCCAGGATCAGTGACTGCCTGCTTACGAAGTCTGATTCCCAATTTAGTAAGCCTGGTATGTAGATGGCTGACAGAAGGGCTCGATGATTCTCTGCCCATTGGAAAATGAGCTTTACTTCGTTTAGCGCTCTTCTGCTTTCATGCCCCCTTGGTGATTGATGTAGGCCACTGCTGTGGCATTGTCCGTCTGTATTTTTACTGCCTGAACTGACAGATCTTGTTGACAATGAGTCAGACCTAGCCGTCTCGCTCGAATTTCGAGTAGATTGCTTGGGAGTCTCGTCTGAAGTCCATGTTCCCTAAGCGGACTGTCCTTCAAGAACTACTTCCCATCCGAACAAGCTTGCGTCTGTTGTTAGGATGCGCCATGGGGGTTCTCCCAGCGGTCTGCCGGAGGTGAGGTGATTGGCCTGTAGCCACCAAAGCAGAGAAGCCCTTGTCTTGCAGGTTAGACAAATTTCTTGGAGTCGAGATTTTAGTTTCCAGGCCGCTAGGATGTTCCATTGAAGCTCCCTCAGATGAAATTGAGCAAAAGGCACAGCCTCTATGGAGGAGACCATGACTCCCAACACTTTCATGCAAAACTTGACTGTGTATAGGGGTTTCTGCAGGAGGGACATGATCAACCCTTGCAGGTGAAGGACTTTTTCCTGAAGTAGAGAAACTGTTTATGTTAGAGTGTTGAATTGCAATCCTAGAAATGTCATGGATTGGCTGGTTATTAGCAAAGAATTGGTTAGGTTCAGCACCCAGCCCAATTCTTGAAGCTTGTCTGTGGTCACCCTGAGCGATCGATGTGCATCCGGAAGGGAAGGGGCCTTGATGAGCAGATTGTCCAAGTACAGGGTGATGGGCATTCCCGCATTGAGAATTACCGATGTGGCTGCTGCCATGATTTTGGTGAATACACGAGGAGCTGACGTCAGAAGGGAAGGCTCGTGAATTGATAGTGGTGATTTTGGAAAGCAAATCACAAGTATTTCTGATGTGGTGGGAAAATTGGCACATGTAGATATGTGTCCTGTGAAGGACTGACGTGGCAGGAATGACCTTGTGTTTTTGGTCTGGGAGCTATGAAAAAACTTGCCTCTGCGAAAATAAGTGTGTGCTTTTGGTTGCGGTAATAGAGTGCTTTTCCCCCCCGTCGCTGATGATCTTGTCCAGATCAGGGCCGAAGAGAAGTTTCCCCTTGAAGGGAATAGAGGTTAGCGATTTTTTTGAGGAAAGGTCTGCTGACCACAATTTCATCCAGAGAGACCTACGAGCCGCCACAGCGAGTGCTGAAGTTCTGCTAATAACTTTGGCGGCGTCCAGAGAGGCCTCACAAATTTAGTTGTTTGCTTCCTTGATCTGGGAAGCCAATTGAGAGTTCATGGCGAGGTGTCCCTGAAGCAATTGCATTAAGGAGAGAATCGGACCAGGACAGGATGGCCCTGCTGACCCATGCGGTGACGAGCACAGGACATAGAGAGGTGCCTGGTGCTGAAAAAACAGATCATACAAGACTCTCCCGTTTTTTGTCCAAGGAATTCCTGAAGGAAGAGGCATCAGGGACTGGAAGTCCCGTATTTTTGGACAGACGAAACACTGGTGCTTCTGGAATCTCCGGTTAATCTGAAAACGCCTCTCAGGCTTGTCCCACTCCTGTTGGATGATACGGTCCAGCTGAGAGTAAGAAGGGAAGATAGGTGACGTCTTACTGTGGCATTTAAAAAGAGCTTTGGCGGAGTCTGATGAGACTTCTGGCTCATGAAGGTGTAGGGTCTCTAGTACAGAAGAGATTAGCGAGTCCACCGACTTGGACAAGAGTCTGGTTGAGTCATCTTCATCTGGATTGGAATTAGATGATAGTTCAGCCTCTTCATCCCCAGAATTTGGTGGAAGTAAAGAGGCAAATCTGGGCGGGGAGTCACTCTTCCGATGGAGAAGGAGCTCTGCATTTGGAATATTTCCCTTTAGGGTTGTCTAGGCGGGACAAGAGTTTGTCTAAAGATTGTGCCAGTTTGGGTATGCCTGAGGCTAGTTGAGAAGCCCACTCTGGTGGACTAGCCCTTCCTAGGGAAGAATCCATTACAGTGGAATGCTCTGTAGGTGGTGAAGAGTCTCTGGCAGAAGCTGATGTTTCCCCCTGTGTGGCCTGACTCACGTGGGGAGGGGGGAGTAGGTTGAAGGGGTTCAGAACCTAACTCCAATGGTTTGCACTTATTGGATAAAGGTTCTTTGTACCCTGAAGGCAAACGTTTGCGGCATTTGGGACAGGCAAAATATCTGATAGTAGCAGGCTGTGCTCCCCTGGTAAAGAGAGGGTCGCTTTGCCCCTCAGACATGACGGCAATAAGTAGAATTAATTCCCCTTTTTTAGGAAAAAATGTTCACCTAGCTTAATGCTAATAAAAGCTAATAGGAGCTAGTAAGGTTGCTGCCCACTTGTGTAGGCACCAAAACACAAGCGGAGCGCGGCCATTAACTCTGCCAAGCAATAAACTGTGTGCGGTAGTGTATTTCCCCTCAGGGAAGCGCAAATGCCTTGTAATGCAGCGTTTGCTTTGTTTCCTTGCTGCTGCAGAGTCCTGCTCATAGTGAACAGAAAGAGAGAGCTGAGGAGGGAATGCTCTCCTCTGTGCCCCGGCCAGCCCTTCTGTCCTCCTGTAAGGGAAGGATATTAAATCAGCTGGCTGGTCTGTGCTATAAGCTAGAAGACCCCAGAGACAGGAACTTGTTGGGCAATGCCAAAGGGGGACCTCTACTCAGTGTAGAGACCCTGGTCATCCCGTGGTGTCAGTCTTAGCTGAACAGTGTGTGAAAAATAAAAACAATAAAACCCAATTAATTTATATGTACTATCCTCCTGAGGACACAACAGCAAATTGAGCTTAGCTCCGCCTGCTGGGGGTATAACCGGTGGAGGAGGAGCCAGTTTTTTCTTAGTTGTGTCCTGCCTCCTAGTGGTATCAGCTATAACCCACTGTCCCTGTGTCCCCCAAGAAGAACTGGAGAAAAGAAAGATTGCCTGATTTTCCCTTTTACCAAGTGCGCATTGCATAATTTGGCCCTTGATTTTTGTGAATGTTCTTGTGCGTTCTCTGCAGGCAACATAATTATTTTTCCTGTATGGCTAAAAGGGTTATAAGATAGCTAATGTGTATCCCTAGACACACAATTCTGATACAGCCAAGTGCTCCAAATTTCTTAGACAGATTATATTTAGGCTTTGCTATCTAAGCTTGCAGCACAAAGTAATATATTAGCATGGGAAGAATTTGCTGAGGGAGGCAGTTACACAAAACAATTTACTCAACACAAAACTAAAATAACTTGACCTGATAAATCAGTGTAGCCTTCGTTGCTTTTCTTTCAAGCTTCAGTTTTTACTGTGCTGTACTGTTTATCTGTAGTTAACGGTTATATGTGGGCTGTACAATTGTAGGCCGCAGTTCTAGAAAATTTTAAGCTCCCCAGGGAATATCAGAAAATGTGTTCTCTCTGTATAATATATATAAATTATTATATACGTAATACCTTTATTCTTCAGCGCATACGCAAACAAGAATTTGAGCAAGGGACATCTGGGATGCTGCCAGAAATGTAAGTAAAATGCCAGTGCAGGGCGTAGACTGTGTTTTATCAGAGACAGGTGCACATTTCTTCTTTGCTATAAGATTGGGCTTTCCAGGCCACTTAGACCATAAACCAAAAACTGGAAACAATGTGAGATCATCATTTTATCTTTACATATGCTTTTTATCGCTTTTACAAATTTCTCTTATTAATCTTCCTCTCCACTACTTGGTTGCTAGGGTATACAGAACTCTGACAGTAATAGTAAATTCAATTACAAAGTGGAAAGTTGCAGAACAAAAAGTTTAATTACAAGGGCATCAAGGGCATTCATGGCAGGAAGGGGTTATTCTTCCACTGTATAGAGCATTGGTAAGGCCCCATCTAGAATATGTCGTACAGTTTTGGCCTCCAGTGCTCAAACAGGACATTATTGTATTAGAGAGGGTACAGAGAAAGGCAACTAAAGGTCCCCATAGACGCGACGATTCTTCTCGCCGAACGACCGATTTTAGGGAAGTCCAACCAATCCTTCGAAATTATCGCGCGGTTAGTGGTATTCGAACGATCGTACATCTTACGATTTTTCGGCCGACATCTGTAATTGGTCTTTTTAGTTGATGGTAAATTCGTACGAACGTACGATCGTTCTGAGAAGATATTGGTCTCACGATCAGGGTCTGATCTTTTAAAAATCTCAACATCTATGGCCAGCTTAAGGAAAGACTGGCCAAGTTGGGGATGTTCACGACGGAGAAGAGGTGCTTAAGGGGTGATGTGATAACTATGTATAAATATATAAAGGGGGATCATATAATAATCTCTCTGTTTTATTTATCAGAAGGTCTTTCCAGCTGACATGAGGTTGTCCATCCCGATTAGAAGAAAAGAGATTCCGTCTAAATATTCGGAAAGGGTTTTTTTTACAGGGAGAGCTGTTAAGATGTGTAATTCTCTCCCTGAATCCGTCGTACAGGCTGAAAAATTAGATAGCTTTAAGAAGGGGTTAGATGGCTTTTTAGCAAGTGAGGGAATACAGGGTTATGGAAGATAGCTCATAGTACAAGTTGATCCAGGGAGTAGTCCGATTGCCACATTGCTGTTTGGTATGTGGTTTTGGGGCTAAATAAATCACTTTTTGCAATCACTACAACTGTGCTGCTGGAAAATTGACTAAAGTGGAGGTCACTGAGCCAAAGTTAATAGTGGAGGAATTGGCAACATACTATGTGACCTATATGGAACTACTATACCCCACTCTAATAACTTACACAGAACCCTTTTTAGAAGGTATTCCCATCACAACTATTTCTTCGGCTGACAATCTGGCTCTAAATCAGCCTATAACGGTGGAAGAGGTCAAAGAAGCTATAGCTTCTCTCCCATCAAACAAAACTCCTGGACCTGATGGCCTCCCAGCGAACTGGTATAAGTCCCTAGAGGAACAACTGGCTCCCCAATTATGGACTACCCTGCAAACCTTCTTTGAGATAGGCTCACTTGCCCCTTCATTCAATGAGGCCCTCATTATAGTGGTCCCCAAACCAGGCAAAGAACCTTCCCAATGCAGCTCATACCAACCTATTTCTCTTATAAACACGGATGCCAAAATCCTTACAAAAATACTAGTTAAAAGAATCCAAAGATATATTACAGATCTAGTTTACCTAGATCTATCTGGTTTTATGCCAGGCAGATCCACTAATATTAATCTTAGGAGACTACATACTAACATAGAGAAACAACATGACAATGTGGGTACAAGGGCAGTGGCCTCCCTAGACTCCGCCAAAGCATTTGATTCTATAGAATGGCCATATCTCTGGGAGACGCTGCACAGATTCAACCTGGGAGAACATTTTATTAAATGGATACAGTTACTATACCAACAGCAAGGGTTAGGGTTAATCGGCTAATATCCGCACCATTCCATTTAAGACGAGGAAACAGACAGGGCTGCCCTCTATCGCCATTTTTGTTTGCGTTGGCCATTGAACCCCTGGCTATAGCCATTCGGGAATCCCAACAAATCACTAGTCTAACCCTTGGCACACTTACCGAGAAAATATCCTTGTATGCGGATGACCTACTAATATACCTAGCCGACACCCAGGACTCCCTAGCAGCCCTATTTTCAGGCCTCAAGATTAATTGGAACAAATCCCTGCTATTCCCTATTGATAACCAGACCACCGCTATCCTCCCCCCCAAATGCTCCACTAATGTGGGTACAGGAGTCTAATTACCTTGGACTTAATGTACAAGCGGACCTCACCAGATCT
The DNA here is from genome assembly GCF_017654675.1 of Xenopus laevis. NCBI lineage: Eukaryota > Metazoa > Chordata > Amphibia > Anura > Pipidae > Xenopus > Xenopus laevis. The sequence goes on along the minus strand of NC_054376.1, from coordinate 14,693,523 downwards.
GTACAGACCAACCTTAACCTGATAATTTCAAAGCTTGAGGCTGACCTCCAAAATTGGGCGAACCTTCCTCTCACGTTATGGGGGAGAATAAATCTTATTAAGATGGTATACCATAAATTCTTATACCACCTTCACAATGCCCCAACTCAAATCCCTAGATCTGTATTTAAAAAAAATCAATCGTCTGGTTCTCCCCCTTTGTATGGAATCAAAAAGTGCAGAGAATTGCCTGGGAGAAACTGACGGCTGATAAAGAAGATGGAGGCCTAGCCCTACCCAACCTCCAATTATATTACTTAGCATCCCAGATTTATTACATACATTGGTGGCTCCACCCTGACCCATACAATCCCAACATGGCATTGCAAGCCAATATAGCAAGGTCCTTAGAAAGCCTCAAGAATCTACCGTACCGCAAACTCTCAGATATGAGCAAATTACCATCCTCCATCACTACACCCCACAAAGCCTGGTGTCAAGGATTGAAACAGCTTAAAAAAGACCCCATACGCCTAACTCCTTCACTCCCACTATGGGGTAATGCCAATTTGCCACACTTTCGTAACCTAGAGGATTTCCTTTATTGGCCACAAATGCGAATCAAATATCTTGGAGACCTTTTAATAAACAACACATTCCTATCGTACCCAGAGCTTAAAGTCAAATGTGCTTCAGCTAGCCTACCCCTGTTCAGATACTTTCAAATTCGTCATTTGTTCAGGGCACAGATTCGCACGATCTCCCCAGTTACGACTACCTTCGCTATGGAAGAGTCCTTATCTGTAGAACAGCCCACAAAACTAATGCCCAGACTATATCATATTCCACCTCCATTCCGCACTGCACAAAATAAATGGCAGGTGCAGATACCAGAGCTCAGGAAGACTGGAATGAAGCTACGGAGACAATTTATACTAGTTTAATATCAGTGAGAGACAAACTGATTCAGTAAGTCTTCCATCAACTCTATACAACCCCATTAAAACTTAAGGCTATGGCCAAGAGAGACAATGACAATTGCCCCAGATGCGGAACATGAGCGGCAAACTTCTTCCACATGATCTGGGCCTGCTCTGAAATAAACACCTATTGGACTCAGGTAATGGCCACAAAAGTAAATACCCTTGACTTTCCACAGGTGAATTCTCCACAGGGGTGTCTACTGGGGTATAGTGGACCATCTAGTGTCTACTGCCCACGCAAAACTAAGAAAAGAAAAAGGCCAGAAATTCAATAAGATATGGAGTTCCTGGTGGGAGTCAGGCCCTGGTTTTCAACCTAGGAACGACACAGCAATTGTTTAATTATTCCAGTAGTAAGATTATAGTTTTAAGTACGGTTAACCTGTTGTTAGGGAGCAAAGTTGAGACTAATGTAAAGCTAATACAATGACACGAGCTTGCAATAGAATTGTTTTTTGTTTGTGAATGTTTAATGTTCTTGAAAACAAATAAAGCATTACCTTTAAAAAAAAAAAAAAAAAGATTGAACTTGATGGACTAATCGTAATCGCCGGCAGAATGGCACTGTGATCGTTTCGTTCTGCGAAATCGCCCGAAGTTTCCTCATGAGGCAACTTCGGGAGACTTCGGAAAACAAAGTGCTCCAAGTGCCATCCATCCGGCGATTTAGAAATTCATGTAAACATTAAATAAACCCAATAGACTGTTTTTTACTTCCAATAAGGATTAATTAAATCTTAGTTTGGATCAAGTACATGGTACTGTTTTATTATTACAGAGAAAAAGAAAAGGAAATTTGTATTATTTTGATAAAATGAAGTCTATGGGAGATGGACGTTTCATAATTTTCAGCTTTCTGGATCACGGGTTTCCAGATAACGCATTCTACAGCTGTACAATGATCCCGCCACATAAAACCTATCAATTACAGAGGCACATGCTAAGTAATTCAAAATTAATTTGCGACTTGTACTTTCTCCTACAGGCTAACTCTGGGATTAAGAAAAAGGTTTTCATTCTTCTTGTCTTGACATAAATCCATAAAGCCAGACAAACATCTCAGCATGTAAATTGATGACTTTGACAAGTGACACTATGTGCAAGCATATTAAATGTAGACACCTATTCGCTATCCTACCATGCAGCAAAAAGCAGCAAGGTGCAAGGAGGAGGTTTAGTATTTGCTGGCATTATAAGATGGGCAAGTGTCAGTGAGCTTGGGTGGTTGGAGAGTGGCTACACATTGCTCTAAATAAGTAGCACCCTGAAAAGCTGTTAAGCAAGCTGTTATAAGGGCACATGTGAACATCAGGGGGCACATTTAGTAAGCTCGAGTGAAGGATTCGAATGAAAAAAAACTTTGAATTTCAAAGGTTTTTTTTGGGTACTTTGACCATCGAATAGGCTACTATGAGTCTATGACCTTCAACTTCGACTTTGATTCGAACGATTCAAAGTAAAAATCGTTCGACTATTACACCATTCGATAGTCGAAGTACTGTCTCTTTAAAAAAAAACTTCGACTACATACTCATGTTTAAACCTACCGAGGTACAATGTTAGCCTTTGGGGACCTTCCCCATCACTTTTCTAAGCTTTTTTTGATTGAAGAAAAATCCTTCGATCAATTGATCGATTAAAATCCCTCGAATAGTTCGATTCGAAGGATTTTATCGTTCGATCAAACAATTTTTACTTCGATCGATCGAAGGATTTGCGGAAAATCCTTCGAATTGGATATTCGAATTCGAAGGATTTTACTTCGAGGGTCGAATTCGAGGGTTTATTAACCCTCAATATTCGACCCTTAGTAATCAATATTCGACCCTTAGTAAATGTGCCCCCAGGTTTATATGGGACACTTTATTTTAGCAAAGGATTAAGGGTACAACTACACAAGCGTCTTCAACGCGATTCCGGCGGATCAGACGCGGTGCGCCAAAACACAGGCGTCAAGACGGATGCAATGGAAAATAAGGTAAGAAATACAAATGTTGCATCCGACTTGACACCACGTCATATCCGCCGGAATCTCGTTGAAGACGCTCATGTAGTTGTATGCTAAATAAGGACATATTTTTAATTACCATGTAGATTTTAAGGGGTAATTCACCTTAAAGTAGGCTTTTAGTATGTTACAGAATGGCCAATTATTAGCAACTTTTTAGTTGGTCTACAAAAACTAAAATAAATGATTTGATTTCTTTTTCTGACTCTTTTCAGCTTTTAAATGAGGATCACGGGCCCCAATAGATAATATTGCTCTGTGTGCCTACAATTTTATTGCTAGTGTTAATTTTTATTACTTATCTTTCTATTCAGTTCACCTGCTTTTTATATACCAGTCCCTCATTCAAACCAAAGCCTGGTTGTTAGGGTAAGTTGGACGCTAACAACCAGATACCTGCTGAAACTGCAGACTGGAGAGCTGCTAAACAAAAAAAAAAATTAAGGCCAATTGCAAAATAACGCCCTACATCAGTGATCCCCAACCAGTGGCTCGTGTTGAACATATTGGTGTTGCTCCCAGTGGCCTCAAAGCAGGTGTGTATTTTTGAATTCCAGGCTTGCAGGCAAGTTTTAGTTGCATAAAAACCGAGATGTACTGCCAAACAGAGCCTCCTGTAGGGTGCCAGTCCACATAGGGGCTACCAAAAAGCTAATCACAGCACTTAATCAGCATTCACAGGGAGTTTTTTCATGCTTGTGTTAAGGTCCGGATTTGGATTCACATTAGGCCCTGGCATTCCAAGTACACATAAGCCCAAGAAGGTGCCAGTCCAATAAATAGTGTCTATGCCAACTCTGGCATTTGCCCACGATTGCCAGTTCGGGCCAGCTAGTCAGGGCCGGGCCAAGGTATTTTGGCACCCTAGGCAAGGGCTTCAATCAGTGACTCCCTACCCGGTCCTGCATTACCATTTCCCACCTTACCATTCATATTGCCCCCTGTACCTATGCCAACACCTATATTGCCCCCATTTGTACCTTCACCAACTGCAGTCAATCCCATAGATTCCCCCCAAGCCCCCAATCTGTACCTGTGCCAGCATAAGCCAAAACATCCATCATATTATTACCCCAAATCTGTACCTATGCAAGTGGCAGCCAAAAAAACCCATCATATTGCCTCTAATTTGTACCTGTGCCAGCTGGAGCCAGGGTTGCCCTGGGACTGCTGTCCAGGGCCAACCTCCGCCCTGCCCCCTACAGTGATGCATGAAGATTCTTTTAGAATCCAAATATCGGGAGAGGGGGTCTGGCCCGGCAGAGGCCAATGAGGGTCAGGGCCCACCGGGATTTTTCACGGTGTCCCGCCGGGCCAGTCCGACCCTGGCTGGAGCCAAAAATCCATCATATTGACTCTAATTTGTACATGTGCCAGCTGGAGCCAAAAATCCATCATATTGCCCCAAATACCTGTGTACCTGTGCCCCATGTGCCTGAGCCAGCAGCAACCAATCCTTCATATTGCCCCCAATCTGTAGCTGTGCCAGCAGTAGCCCAAAAATCCACAATATTGCATATACTTGTGCCAGAAGGAGCCAAAAATCCATCATATTGCCCCAAATATGTACTTGTAGCCGCAGCAGCCAAGAGGGAGGTGGGGAGTGCTTATGCCTACAGTAGGAATCACGGGCAAGAGTGGGTTGGAAAAGGAGGTTTATAAAAGACCAAGCAAACCAAAAAAAATTCTCCTTAAAAGTAAAAGTGTGCCCCCTAGGCGGGCGCCTACTCTGCCTACCCCTTGTTCCGGCCCTGCAGCCAGCTTGTGTTGCTCCATAACTCTTTTTAACATATGAATGCGGCTTATGGGTGAAAAAGGATGGCAACCCCTGCTTTACAGCACTCTTTGGGTAAAACTACACAGCTGATTTCAATGCGGTTTTGGCGGATCCCACGTGCTGCATCAGACAGTCGTGTCGGATGAACGCTGCGCCAACATCCGACATTGCTATTGCTTACCTTATTCTCCGTCCCATCCGATTTGACGCCTGTGTTTTGGAGCAGCGTGTTGGATCCCCCTGAAAATGCAATGAAATCGGCCGTGTAGTTCAACCCTTAAAGTTCATTTAAAGTTGAATACCCAACTGCACAAATTCTCATCTCTGCATCAATAACATCAGATCTTTTACACCTGTGTTAATAAGCTACACCTTCTTTTGGCTTGAAGGATGGATCACACTACCCATTCTGCTAATGATCATGTGCGTACTTACTAAATATGCATGAACCAAATGCCAGAACTACGCACAAGTACTTCATATTCGGAGAAACAAAATTCAAATGTGTTAATATTGTTTTTCTATGAAACAGCAGGTACAACGGGAATGTGAATGCTGCCGGTAAGGACTTTGCTCCTTTAGTAAAAATTTGCAATGTAACATTCCTTTGTTAATAGGACCTGCAAATTATGCCTACAGACCCTATATTTCATGCCTGACAACCCTCTCTGCTTGGGTCTACCGGTTCTGAGACCAAGGCCACTTATATTAGATGTACTGGTGCACAAGTACTTTAACAAAACATGCAGAACAGATCTTCAGAACCTTGCTTAGATGCCATTTGTGCCAGGTATGAGCAGATACACATATATGTAGTTGCCTGAAGGAGACGATGCCTGCCATCTTGCAGGTAAAAAAAACTGAATTAAATTGATGGTTCGGCGCTTACGCGGTACATTCCTCAGAAGCAAAACACAGCCTAATAGTCTGGGGATGAACAAGAACCTGAATGAGTTAAGGCTCTATTGTTAACTAACCCCAGTCTTCTGTAGAAGATCATGGGAAGCTGAGCCTTGCGCTCCGTACCCCAGCTCTCTACGTGGGTCCATTCTCTGAGACCCATAGCAGACCCTTAACCATGACCTGGACCCGCACCCCAATCTGCTACCTGGCCTGCAATAGGTTAACTTACCTTCTGACCCAGGACCCACAAAAATCATAATGGATCAGAAGTGACAGCACTCAAGAGTATGGATCAACAGTTAGCCACATCGCCATGGGAGGGTGGGATCACTCTGCATTTTAGTGTTGTACCCAGACTGGTTACCTGTGGACTGCCACACCGTCATGGAATCAGGAATTTCCTACCCAAACTCAAGCACTTTGCAGGTATTCCGTGTACCCAACCCAATGCAGGTCACTAGCTCCTTGCACTTTTCAGTGCAGATCAAAAGACATGGGCCACGAAGTAAATTCACTCTGTGTGCCCAAGGACTATGAACTACTGATGGGAATGCATGCAAATTGTGAACAGCCAATTTTATCTGTTTATTCAAAGTTGTTGTCCTCCTGTCTGTACAGTCCCAACAAAGTAGGCAGAGAGCAGTTAACTCATTAAGGTAGAATACACTACAAATGCACCATATGGGCACATACAAATACTAATTGTGTAAGAGTCCTTCAACAAGAGGCCCATAGCAGAAAAAGGGAGCAAGGCTCTGTGGGCAATGGGGTTCAATATTCGGACAGTTTGACCAGCATAAAGTTTAAATTGGTCAGGCGGGATCAACTTACAGGCAATGTTCTCTCTAAGCTGTGCACATACACACAAATGTTTTAGTATAGCACTCACAAGAAATTATGTATATAATTATGGTATGGAGAGAGACTATTGAGTGGAAATACACATGGATTTTAAAAATAGACCCTTGGCTTGAAAACGTGCACACAAAAGATAATTTTACTTCCACGTCATCTGTTCAGCTACTAAGCTTATCACCAGAGGTCACTAGCCAACTAGATTTTCTGCATCCACTGCAATTTTATTACACAAAATGCAAATGCTTTAATGCATGACACTTGGTCTAGCCGGCCCCTTTCTTACACAGAGAAACTATGGTGGTGTAAACATTGTTCTTTTAGAGAAAGGCTTCTTTTCAGTTGGGATGGGAAATCATTATAAAGTAGCAATATTTAAAAGACACGTTCACCTTTATAACAATAAACACTTCAAAGGATTTCTTAAAATAAAACAAGTAATTGAAAAAATCCATATTTACGATGTATTATTTGAAAACTATAAGGTTCACAAAGGTGAAGTATACATTGAAAGTACAATGAGTAAATGTTACAGTGGAATGAATGTAAATAGCCTGCCATGCCTTCTGTGCCTGCTATGGACGGTAGATAAGAAGGAGTTAAGTAAATATAATGACTAAGCACTTCTACAAGTTATGTTGAATTCTGATCTGCTGGAGTCACATTGACAAATTTCATTGCAGTGCTTAAAATGCTGAGCAAAGTTTACCAAGTTGTCAACAACTTCTCCAAAGCACTTGTGATGTTGTTCTGCATGTTCTCAGAGAGTCCTGGGTCACTTTTTTAAAGCCCGGATTATAGTACTGGAATTCTGTGTTATTCAGACATATAACAGCAGCAGACAATTAGTTGTGAGACCTCTAGAACATCTCAAAGGAGCTTTGCCTCAAACTGTGCCTTCTAACATTTCAAAGAATTGCTGCAGGAAAGGAAGTAGATAGAATTGTACATAGTAAATACATTCCGTTCTGTCTTTGTCCCTGCTGAGCAGAATCCCTAAGTTTCATTACAGGCAGCTGTTAGAATTGATACAATAGTTGCTAATGTTCCACAGATGCTGCTGAGAAATGTATCAACTAATACAGCAAATTGTAACAGTTCAGAATCTGCACCTCGATCACAGAGCTGCCCGACTGAAACACCAGAGTCACGAACAATAAACCATTCGGTTTTGGAAAAACAGTCAAAAATAAAACACGGAAAGAAATTTAAGTGATAGTGATTGGCGAAGGTGACCCGTTTCACTTCGTGAAAATTTGCTAGAATGCATTCAAATCTATGGCGTAAAATTTTTTATTTTTTGACGCACAACATTTTTTTTCTCCCACTGGAGTCTATGAGTGTAATTTTCGAGGCAATTTTGTTTCCCCCTACATCAATTAACATCAAACTACATCAATTAGAGAAAAAAAAACAGTAAGGTGTGTGTGTGTGTGTGTGTATAGAATACCTGTTTGACGTGGCTTGAAGGCATGTATAATAACTGAAGCATGTACATGATTGTCTACTGAAATGCTCACAAATAAATTTGCCATATTTTATTTACTTTACTTATTGCACCAGCATAAAGTTTCAGCTTCTCAAAAGCAGCAATGATCCAGGACTAGCTGAAACTTTAGTTTAAAGCAATAAGTGCAGTATTTAAAATATGGTATTTTTGGCCGTATTCATTTTTAGGGTTTAGTTCTCCTTTAAGGAGGTTGCTATGGGTAATGTAGGTCTATGCTGTATACAGAATTCAGAAAGAGAAATGTAGGCACTGATCAAATGGTTCAATGACCATAAATTGAGATAAGGCATGCATACACTCATTGATATGATCATGAGCCAAACTGATTTATAGACATTTGTAACTGGAATCTGCAAAATACTGGGAAGATTCCAGTAATTTGGTTCCTTTGATCCCCTACAGACAGGGAGAAAAAGGACAATAAACTCTCATACTACCTGCTTAAGTGCAACAAGTGGTAACTGCTTTTTTATAACTACATATCAACATCTGAGAAGTTTCCCCTATAAAAAGCACTTACGTCCATAAGTCACATACTTATTTTAGATTTAGGATTTAAAAAATGTTTGCACTTAATTGCTTTTTGAGGTGTTTTTATGGCAAGTGTTTATATTGCAATAGTTATCAACGCCAACGTGTAACCATCAGAGCGTCTACAACTTCAACCTGTAGTTAAAGGAACGGTAGCATCAAAAAATGAAAGTGCTTTAAAGTAATGAAAATATGCCCTGCACTGGTAAAACCGATTTGTTTGCTTCAGAAACACTACTATAGTTCATATAAACAAGCTGCTGAGTAGCAATGGCGTCAATTGAAAAAAGCCTATATGGTACAGGTTAAATAGTGGATAACAGATAAAATTATGTTCTACAGAGCTTATCTGCTGTGTAACTTTAGCCTTTTCTACTTTGAATGGCTACACAACATTGCTACACAACAGTTTATTTATATAAACAATAGTAGTGTTTCTGAAGCAAACACAGTAGTATTACCAGTGCAGGGCAACACTGCATTACATTTGTATTACTTTAAAACACTTTCATTTTACAATGTTACCGTTCCTTTCATCAAAGTATTGAATGTAACAAATCCCAGCATTAACCATACATTTATATAAAGGCTAATTTATATATACTGTAAAAAGAGTTCATACATGCAACTTCCCAGAAAAGATTTCTATTTCTGAACTGCTAGCCAGTGTCCAAGTGTGGGACATGCTAGATCAACATATGAATGAATGTGACTTAAATGTGACACTTAAAGGAGAAGGAAAGGCTAAAATTAAGTAAGCTTTATTGAAAAGGTCTATATAAATGTAATGCTGCTCTGAATCCTCTGTCAAAAGAAACACCATATTTCTTTCCTTCTATTGTGTATCCATGGGCTTCTGTATCAGACTTCCTGTTTTCCTCTTAAACCTCCAGGCCATGGCTTGAGCATGCTCAGTTTGTTCCTCTCCCCCATCCTGCTGTAATCCGAGCCCAGAGCTATGAGCGAGCAGGCAGGAAGTGATGTCACACAAAGCCAATATGGCAGCTCCTGTCCTAAACAAACATAGAACACTTCTAGAGCTGTTTACTCAGGTATGATAAAGCATTCTGCAGAATAAATATAGTGTTAGAGCTTGCACTATTGTGGCTAATCTATTTGCAATAAACTGCTTCAGTAGCTTTCCTTCTCCTTTAAAACACTGTTTTGGCAGAACTTTGGACCCTTGTCCCAGCTTTTTGCAGATTTCTGACATCATGCTACTGGCGTATGGTACTTTAAATGAACAAGCAAAATTTACCAGGAATAATTGTCATAAAGAAAAGGAAGTTATTATTATTGGATTATTTCTCGCTTGTACATTAAACACGATAAATACAGCAGGCATTAATAAGGAATGCAGTTTAACTTGCTCCTTATAATAGAACTGCCTCGTTTCTGATTACTGCTTCTTACTTCCATTATGTTATAGACATTACTTTCTGTACCCTGGGACTATTCCTACTTAGATGTAAACCACTTTTTAACTGATGGAATGAGATTATGCTTTCTAGCTTCAAATATATATATATATATATATATATATATATAGTCAAATGTTGTAGCTCCCACCCTTCCCAGCTATAGTCAGGTGATCCCACTGGTGTCTAATAAAAGGGCAGCCAAGTATGGAGGTTTACTTTGAAAGCAGCAAGTTAAGTTGCAGGTAATACCTAGTCCCTTTGTAAAATGTATAATGAAGCAATAGAATTCTTAATGAATCAGATAAAATTGAGCATAGGACTGGCCAGATATGGGATGACTTTGACGTAGTTGGCCAGCTTAAATATATTGCAATATATGGACAAACAATCCCTGTTTTGTTTAAAGGGTAAGGCATTTTTTAGTAGCAGTATGCACAAAATGTCGCTGTCTTAAATATATTGATAATGGGTTGAGTGCAGAGGACTCTTGTATTTGACTATATGTATTTTGTGGTCACAGCCTCATTGCACCCCCGCCTAATGGTTTTAAAAAATAGTGGTGAGCACAACTTTCCCTTGTTTGTTATAGTTTATACAGGAGCAGTGACCAGCTCTATGTTGTAGCTCCCACCCTTCCCAGCTATAGTCAGGTGATCCCACTGGTGTCTAATAAAAGGGCAGCCAAGTATGGAGGTTTACTTTGAAAGCAGCAAGTTAAGTTGCAGGTAATACCTAGTCCCTTTGTAAAATGTATAATGAAGCAATAGAATTCTTAATGAATCAGATAAAATTGAGCATAGGACTGGCCAGATATGGGATGACTTTGACGTAGTTGGCCAGCTTAAATATATTGCAATATATGGACAAACAATCCCTGTTTTGTTTAAAGGGTAAGGCATTTTTTAGTAGCAGTATGCACAAAATGTCGCTGTCTTAAATATATTGATAATGGGTTGAGTGCAGAGGACTCTTGTATTTGACTATATGTATTTTGTGGTCACAGCCTCATTGCACCCCCGCCTAATGGTTTTAAAAAATAGTGGTGAGCACAACTTTCCCTTGTTTGTTATAGTTTATACAGGAGCAGTGACCAGCTCTATGTTGTAGCTCCCACCCTTCCCAGCTATAGTCAGGTGATCCCACTGGTGTCTAATAAAAGGGCAGCCAAGTATGGAGGTTTACTTTGAAAGCAGCAAGTTAAGTTGCAGGTAATACCTAGTCCCTTTGTAAAATGTATAATGAAGCAATAGAATTCTTAATGAATCAGATAAAATTGAGCATAGGACTGGCCAGATATGGGATGACTTTGACGTAGTTGGCCAGCTTAAATATATTGCAATATATGGACAAACAATCCCTGTTTTGTTTAAAGGGTAAGGCATTTTTTTAGTAGCAGTATGCACAAAATGTCGCTGTCTTAAATATATTGATAATGGGTTGAGTGCAGAGGACTCTTGTATTTGACTATATGTATTTTGTGGTCACAGCCTCATTGCACCCCCGCCTAATGGTTTTAAAAAATAGTGGTGAGCACAACTTTCCCTTGTTTGTTATAGTTTATACAGGAGCAGTGACCAGCTCTATGTTGTAGCTCCCACCCTTCCCAGCTATAGTCAGGTGATCCCACTGGTGTCTAATAAAAGGGCAGCCAAGTATGGAGGTTTACTTTGAAAGCAGCAAGTTAAGTTGCAGGTAATACCTAGTCCCTTTGTAAAATGTATAATGAAGCAATAGAATTCTTAATGAATCAGATAAAATTGAGCATAGGACTGGCCAGATATGGGATGACTTTGACGTAGTTGGCCAGCTTAAATATATTGCAATATATGGACAAACAATCCCTGTTTTGTTTAAAGGGTAAGGCATTTTTTAGTAGCAGTATGCACAAAATGTCGCTGTCTTAAATATATTGATAATGGGTTGAGTGCAGAGGACTCTTGTATTTGACTATATGTATTTTGTGGTCACAGCCTCATTGCACCCCCGCCTAATGGTTTTAAAAAATAGTGGTGAGCACAACTTTCCCTTGTTTGTTATAGTTTATACAGGAGCAGTGACCAGCTCTATGTTGTAGCTCCCACCCTTCCCAGCTATAGTCAGGTGATCCCACTGGTGTCTAATAAAAGGGCAGCCAAGTATGGAGGTTTACTTTGAAAGCAGCAAGTTAAGTTGCAGGTAATACCTAGTCCCTTTGTAAAATGTATAATGAAGCAATAGAATTCTTAATGAATCAGATAAAATTGAGCATAGGACTGGCCAGATATGGGATGACTTTGACGTAGTTGGCCAGCTTAAATATATTGCAATATATGGACAAACAATCCCTGTTTTGTTTAAAGGGTAAGGCATTTTTTAGTAGCAGTATGCACAAAATGTCGCTGTCTTAAATATATTGATAATGGGTTGAGTGCAGAGGACTCTTGTATTTGACTATATGTATTTTGTGGTCACAGCCTCATTGCACCCCCGCCTAATGGTTTTAAAAAATAGTGGTGAGCACAACTTTCCCTTGTTTGTTATAGTTTATACAGGAGCAGTGACCAGCTCTATGTTGTAGCTCCCACCCTTCCCAGCTATAGTCAGGTGATCCCACTGGTGTCTAATAAAAGGGCAGCCAAGTATGGAGGTTTACTTTGAAAGCAGCAAGTTAAGTTGCAGGTAATACCTAGTCCCTTTGTAAAATGTATAATGAAGCAATAGAATTCTTAATGAATCAGATAAAATTGAGCATAGGACTGGCCAGATATGGGATGACTTTGACGTAGTTGGCCAGCTTAAATATATTGCAATATATGGACAAACAATCCCTGTTTTGTTTAAAGGGTAAGGCATTTTTTAGTAGCAGTATGCACAAAATGTCGCTGTCTTAAATATATTGATAATGGGTTGAGTGCAGAGGACTCTTGTATTTGACTATATGTATTTTGTGGTCACAGCCTCATTGCACCCCCGCCTAATGGTTTTAAAAAATAGTGGTGAGCACAACTTTCCCTTGTTTGTTATAGTTTATACAGGAGCAGTGACCAGCTCTATGTTGTAGCTCCCACCCTTCCCAGCTATAGTCAGGTGATCCCACTGGTGTCTAATAAAAGGGCAGCCAAGTATGGAGGTTTACTTTGAAAGCAGCAAGTTAAGTTGCAGGTAATACCTAGTCCCTTTGTAAAATGTATAATGAAGCAATAGAATTCTTAATGAATCAGATAAAATTGAGCATAGGACTGGCCAGATATGGGATGACTTTGACGTAGTTGGCCAGCTTAAATATATTGCAATATATGGACAAACAATCCCTGTTTTGTTTAAAGGGTAAGGCATTTTTTAGTAGCAGTATGCACAAAATGTCGCTGTCTTAAATATATTGATAATGGGTTGAGTGCAGAGGACTCTTGTATTTGACTATATGTATTTTGTGGTCACAGCCTCATTGCACCCCCGCCTAATGGTTTTAAAAAATAGTGGTGAGCACAACTTTCCCTTGTTTGTTATAGTTTATACAGGAGCAGTGACCAGCTCTATGTTGTAGCTCCCACCCTTCCCAGCTATAGTCAGGTGATCCCACTGGTGTCTAATAAAAGGGCAGCCAAGTATGGAGGTTTACTTTGAAAGCAGCAAGTTAAGTTGCAGGTAATACCTAGTCCCTTTGTAAAATGTATAATGAAGCAATAGAATTCTTAATGAATCAGATAAAATTGAGCATAGGACTGGCCAGATATGGGATGACTTTGACGTAGTTGGCCAGCTTAAATATATTGCAATATATGGACAAACAATCCCTGTTTTGTTTAAAGGGTAAGGCATTTTTTAGTAGCAGTATGCACAAAATGTCGCTGTCTTAAATATATTGATAATGGGTTGAGTGCAGAGGACTCTTGTATTTGACTATATGTATTTTGTGGTCACAGCCTCATTGCACCCCCGCCTAATGGTTTTAAAAAATAGTGGTGAGCACAACTTTCCCTTGTTTGTTATAATATATATATATATATATATATATATATATATATATATATATATATATATATATATATATATATATATATATATATATATTTATATTTATGGTGCACACCATGAACATAAACAATGCATAAGACCAGCACTCACAGGATTTGCCGAATTAGTCTTCCAAAGGTTTATTTTGTTCAGTGGTTCTTTCCCCACAGGGACCTTTGCTGGGAGTTGAACAGCTGTTGCATTGAAACCTTGAGCAAAATGAACCTTTGGAAGACCAATTCAATCCTGTGAGTGCTGTTCTTATGCATCCTGTGCTAAAGTATAGATGCTATATATTGCACATTTTAAAAGTACATTGAAGCTGAATGCTAAAGAGAGGAACCACTGGGAGAGAACTTTAGTGGATAATTCATAATTCACTTATATGTTTAATATACTGCATTACAATACAATTTCATAAACAAATTATTTTCATCTACTAGAATTTAGTAAAGGAGAGCATGGACCCAGCTTATTGATATGAGTAACTGCTCTGGTACAATGTAAGTAAATCAGCTCCTAGTGTCTGACACGGGTGCTCTTTTGAACAGCTGCTGGTGGTATAGCACTCTACCCATTTGTCAGCTTTATGACTTTATATGTTTGTAACATGAAACACGTAAGGCTGTGAACATAATGAACCTTTTTACTTTGCCTTCATTTGAGTGCCTGCTCTACAGTATTTTTTGGTTTATCCACTCCCCATGCTGAGGGCTCACCTGGGCCACTTCCCTAATGAGTAACAATTCTCTCTCTAAACGTGGCCATAGATGAAGAGATCCCTGCCCGCTATGCCCACATTGAAGTGGGCAATATCGGGCGGTCGGATTGCGGGACCGCATTTTAACCCGCCCAATCGAGATCTGCCCGACTTTCGATCAGATATAGATCGGGAAAGCCCGTCGTATGGCCCCACACACGGGCCAATAAGCTGCCGACTCAGTCTGTCAGCAGCTTTTATCTGCCCGTCTATGGCGGCCTTGAGGGCAGAGACACACGCTGCTATTTCAGGAGATTAGTCACCCATCGACAAATCGCCTCTTCTTTGGGCAACTAATCTCCCCAAACTGCCTTCCCACCGGCTAGATCTGTAAATCGCTGGCGGGATGGCAGTTGTAACGATTCGTTTTCCGAAGACGCCTCACAAGGAAACTTTGGACGACTTTGGAAAGCTGAAGCGATCAGAGTGCTGATTTAGATTGTAGCCAGCGGGAAGGCAGTTCGGGGAGATTAGTCGCCCAAAGAAGAATCGATTTGTCGCTGGCGACAAACCTACTAGATACATAACTTCTCAGTTTGTGGCCAGATGTCAGTATTAGAGTGACTAATACACATGGCTCAACAAGTTGCTGACATGGCCTGGAGGGAACAAACATGCAGCTTTTAGGGGCTCAACTATAGTCAACCTAAGCTTTTTTTGCTTATAAAAATGTAATTGTCTAATCTATCATTCGGAAATCATTTGAGAAAGTCAGCAATTTATCTGTGTATACAGATAACACAATGTCCCATTGTTTTCTTATTTTAAAGCAAGAATTGTCTTAGTTCTTATATCTAATTTACTTTGCAGTATATTAACTCAATTCATTATTCCTAGCCTTGACCACTTGTATTTATCCGTACTATGTAGATTGGAATCAACTCTAGCTCTTCCATCAAAGCTCACTGACTTTATTATCAGTCTGCTTATTGTATCCTTGGCTGTGCCCCAACAATTCAACAATATCCATTAACTACTCTGAATATCAATGTCTGGAACAACTAAACAATTCCCCAACTATCATTAAATGCAATAAAATGTGTAAAACTTGATACAATTTCGCAGACAATGCAAGAAAGACGGTGGCCATACACAGGCAGATTAAAACTGACGATACGTTCGGATTAAGTTGGTGGGCATATCGGGGAAAGATCCACTCATTTAGCGATGTCGCCAAACAAGCGGATCTTATAGTGTATGGCCAGTTTACGATGGTTCTTTTCAAGCCAAGGCCACAAATAGGGTTGCCACCTTTTCTGGAAAAAAATACCAGTCTAACTATATATTTATCTTTGTTCCCTATTAATAGCATTGGGATCAACCATCATTTTTACTGGCCAGGTAGCATCCCTAGCCACAAAGGGAAGTAAGTTGGATAGCATACAGCCAACTTGGTAACCAAATTAGTGTGGAAACATAAAAGAGGCAAAGTTTGCAAAGGTCTAGTAGGCTACAAAATCCCTTCAGATGTTAGTAAAAAATGTGTTGCTATGGATTACTAGTGGCTTACTAGACCTGTAACAAGCATTGCACGTTTTATTACATTATCCTATATGTGTATGAGCTCTGCTACAAGGCATCATCTTTCCACAGCATATAAGTATGTGTGGGGAAGTGAAGTAATCTACTTCTAAATCAGTGTTTTATCCCCTTAAGCATCGTACAGACAGGTACTTTACAACAAAAACAACGGCCGCCAACCTACTTCTATTAACAGCTACTTTTATGCAAGAAGAACCGTCAGTCTTAAAAACTGCTCCTCAAAAGATTCCATCAAGAGTATGCACACATTTGGTGATGAAATTACACTTCACATTTTGACCTTACATTTTTAGCTCTTGTCTACCGAGACATCTATTTAGATGCAAAAATATCTTTTCGGAGCTTCAGGCCCTGATGGCCAATCCTCCTTATACAGTTTTCACTGATCAAGGGGTGTCCAAGTTTACGTTCTTTGCCTAAAGTGTTGTCCATATTTCATTTGAACAAGCCAATATTTCTTTCAGCTATTGACGTGGAGAAGTCAGGTCTGGAGGAAAACATCCCAATGTCTTTGTTTGTCAAGAAGTGCTTAGAGGGGTATCTAAACGCTACGAAATCCTATAGAAATCTGAAAAACTCTGTTATCCCTTGTGAAGCAAACAAGGTGGATCATAACGGTGATCAAGAAGGCCTACTCGTTGTAGGGGCAAGAAGCACCGAAGGGGGTCAGGCCTCATTCGACCAGAGGTGTGGTGACATCCTGGGCTGCAGAAGCAGGAGTATCCACGGATGCTATTTGCAGGGTAGCTACCTGGGCCAATCCTAATACTTTTGTCAAACATTATTGTTTGGATGTTAGGGCGATATATACATACATACATACATAGAATTGCAAAGTTGCTTAGGATTATGTTTTCTTTTATTAGGCAAAAAATATTTTTTGGGGGGGTTTTACATTCCCTGTATACTCCCTGTAAAACGGTGTTATCTGCGCCTCCCTGCATTATCACTACTAAAATGCATGCTGTAATGCACTTTCACAGCTGTCTGTTACTTTGATTACATACACTGACACTTCTCATACTACCTGATATAATTGTGCACATTTAAAAGTTTAATGTGTTCAGTGCAAAAAAAAAACAAAAAAACTGCAAAATAAAAACCTTACAAAAATTAAATTAACGAAGTAAAGTGTAGCAATGGGGGCAGCCATTCGAAGGAGAAAGGCTCACGCTATACAGCAGAGCTAAGCTCTGTAGAACATAATGGTGTTGCCTGTTATCCACTATTTAACCTGTGCCATATAGACTTTTTTCAATTTCTGCCATTGCTACTCAGCAGCTTGTTTATATGAACTATAGTAGTGTTTCTGAAGCAAACAGATCTGTTTTACCAGTGCAGGGCAACAGTACATTATATTTTCATTGCTTTAATACATTTTCAGTTTTTGGTGTTACTGTTCCTTTAATTGGGTAAAAATGACCAAAATACAGTGTGTGTGTCCTCATTTGTGCCTTTATGACAAGCTGAGAGGCAGGAAACAGGAGGTATATATTCAGCATATTTTCCACTGTTACTCTCTCTGAATATAATGGGAAGCAACTCAAGGAAATTACTGGAATTTTGTTACTGAAACAAAACACTGATAATCACTGTAAAAAAAAATTTTGGCACCAGAGTCACCGTAATCAAGACATCAAGTGTGCATTATTGATGGTAAAAGAATTAACTCCCATAGGCTTCATTACACACAAATAAGAAGATTACAGTTCCGGGCTGGGAACAGAAAAATAAATGCTTAGGATTTCCTTTTGAAAGCGAACAGGGATTTTGTGATGGGGACCAGGGAAAAATTATGTAAAATCAGGGAAAATGTAAAATCAGGGAAATGTGTTAAAGTAACTTTTTCTTCAAGTACTGAAAGGATATAAACACAGGAGTCCGTTTTACTTTGAGATACAATATTTACTGTGTTAATAACAAGGGTTAAAAATTGCAGTGTTGGGGCAGATTTATCAAAGGTCGAGGTGAATTTTCGAATTGAAAAAACAAAAATCAAATTTCGAGCTATTGTTTTGTGTACTTCGACTAGGGAATAGTCCAAATTTGATTCGAATTTGAAAAAAAATGTAAAAATTTGAATATCAAAATTGATCATGTACGGTCTCTTTAACAATTCGACTTTGACCATTCGCCATCTAAAACCTGCCGAATTGCTGTTTTAGCCTATGAGGGAGTCAATTGGTGGACTATGAAAAATCTAATTCGATCGAATCCGCTATTCCTTCTAAGTGATTTTATTTTTCACACATCACAGAGCTCCAACGTTTCGGTCCCATCCTTGAAAAAGGTCCCAAGAGGGACCGAAACGTTGGTTCAATAAACCTCCCATTTTTTCCACAAACAGACTTTGTTGTTGTAATACCTTGGTATGCAGTCTCCTTGCATTGTCTATATATATATCTATATAATGATTGGAAAGTACCCGCACTCTTACTCCTGAATCAGATTGTGGGTGCTTAAGTAGGTTATATAGTACAGAATGGACTAGCACTCCAATTATTTTGAAACACACATTTTATTAAATTATCCCTTGTGTAGCCAAAGTTTTGGCCCCTGTTGGGGGATATATATATATATATATATATATATATATATATATAGTTCCAGTGTAGTGAAAATATGTGCGTAATGGTGAAAAGAATTATCAAGAATATTCCAAAAGACATACATCTGTGCTTCTGTCATTTGTGCATATGGGCAATGACACACTGCTTGCCTCCACTGAGCACAGACAGTGCTCCCTATAAAAAGAAACAACTTGTTCCCAGTATGGACATTCTCCATGCAAATAAGCACAAAAATATTATCTATATTCCATTTTTCCATGGGAAACATTTGCCAGTTTGCAAGTATGTTTGTTTTCAAAATCATATTTATAAAGCCGTATCATGCTATTATAAAAATGTAAAGCGGAGTCTAAAAAATATGGCATAAAATACAGAATATAAAGTGACACAGGCATCTTTATTTATTTATTTATTTTTAATCCAGGAATTTTAATTTGACAATAAAAAACACAAAATAACTTTGTCCCATATGGGTGACACATGAAGCTACTAGCAGCTGCTACAAAAAGCCAAAAAAAATGACCTTGCCATAGACAATACTGTGAATGGCCTTTGCTTAAACAAACATAAGGGATTATTTATTATGCTCCGAGTATCCGAAATTTGAATAATTCGTGGTTTTTGGACTGAAAAAAAAAATAAGATTTTATCGGAATTTATTAAAGCCTGATGGTCTTAAAAGTCCGAATCCGAAACCCCAGCAACCAAAAGCTCCAGAGGTCCTGTATAAGTCAATAGGGAAGGTCCCAGTGTCTGCGCAAAAAACTCAATTCCCACTGGCTAGAATGAAAAATCGACAGCGGGGCGACTAATCTCCCCGAACCTGCCCAAGCTCCCCATAGACGCGACAATTCTTCTTGCTGAACGACCAATTTTAGGGAAGTCCGTCCAAGCCTTCGAAATTATAGTGCGGTTAGTGGGACTCGAACGATCGTACATCTTACGTTTTTTTGCCCGACATCTGTCAGAAAATTGATCGGCCAGGTCAAAAAATCTTTGTCGGTCCCAGTGCAATCTATCTATGTTTGTAGGGCCAAGCAGGCAGCTCCCCTTTGTTTTCCTGGCAAATTGGTCTTTTTAGTTGATGGTAAATTCGTATGATTGTACGATCGTTCTGAGAATATCGTGGTCTCACGATCAGGATCTGATCTTTTAAAAATGTCAACATCTATGGCCAGCTTTAGAATTGCCTCTGCTAAAACACACAGAGATAATTATCAGTAAATTATCAGCAATGTCTATTTTTCTAGCCATAACAAGTAGCTGCTACTAGAAGCTCTGTGTGCCTTCACCTTTAAAGTGATACTTACACTAAAAAACTACTTTTTAAAATATGAATGTACATTAAAAGTTACCTATAGGCCATGCTGATTGTTTTTTGCTGAGAGTTTTGTTTTTGTAAGTAATTGTTAGTTGAAGTTCCTAAACTTGACTGTTTTGCCAACCTGACTGTCCCATCTCAGCCTGTCAGTTAAAGTTTCTAATGCTAACAGACTCCTGCTGCACAAAGATGGCAGCCTCCTCATAGACAAACACAGGGAGTCAGATTGGTAACGTAAAAGCATTGGGCAAATACTTGGCAAAATTATAAGTAGCATGCAAAGTAAATTTTATGGTAGATGTAAAAAAAGGTCTAATTTCTGGTGTCAGTATCTCTTTAAAGAACAAGCAATGCAAGATAAAACTTAAGTGTATTTATGGGAGATTATTTCATAAACTCAATTGAAATGGGGGTCACTGACCCCATCTGAAAAAACAAACGCTCTGTAAGGCTACAAATGTATTGTTATTGATACTTTTTTATTATTCATATTTCTATTTAGGCCTCTTCTATTCATATTCCAGTCTCTTATTAAAATCAATACATGCTTACTAGGGAGGTTTGTACCCTAGCAACCAGATGGCTGGAGAGCTGCTGAATCAAAGGCTATATAACTCAAAAAACACAATTAATAAAAAATGAAAACCAATTGCAAATTGTCTCAGAATATGACTCTCTACATCATACTAACAGTTAACTCAAAGGTGAACAACCCCTTTAAGGTGTACACACACTGTAAGATTCATTGGTTTGAGAGGTTGCCAAAGTAGCAAACCCCCCCTACAGACCCACCTTGGATGGGCACTACTGTGCTAATGCCCATGAAGGTGGGTGTCAGTGCTATTTGGCAAAGGAAGATTGTAGCCATCAGACCTCCAGGTATCAGAAAGGCAAATTTTCTGGTTGCCCCCCCCCCCACGCCCAGTAACAGAGGCAAGAGAAAAGGCCACAGGGTTATTTCTTTACTGGCGCCATCTTGATTTGGATCTCTGGCATACTGCTTTAATTTAACTAAATACAATGAGTAGTCAGATTTTCCCCATGCTAAAATGAAATTCAAGCTAGTGCGGAGTTCAGCTAAATTCCCTTTATTACATTGTAATTGGCTATTGGTAGCCCTTATGTAGACTGGAAGCCTACAGGAGTCTGTTTGGCAGTAAATCTGGGTTTTCTACAACAAAAACTTGCCTCTAAGCCTGGAATTAAAAAATAAGCACCTGCTTTGAGGCCACTGGTAGCAACATCCTAGGGGTCAGAGAGTAACGTGTTACTCACTTGTTCGGCATCACTGATGTAGAACCTTTATTTCAATTGCATAACCTTTAGCTTAACCGCCAAACATAAACTCCTAATTGTAAATAAGAACAGAGATGTCTGGCTATTTTCCAGAAAAGAAGGGAAGCAATACCTGCAACATGAAATTTTCAGCATTCCCTTATACACACCCACATATGAAAGTAGAATGAATACTCTGCTTGGAGCCTGTGTTTTCTACACTGTCATTTTCTAGACTAAACACAAAGCACAGCAATTTCTATATAAGGCTGTAGTATAACACACAGAGCCAGGCTCATATATATAGCAGCGTCACTCTGAAGCACAGTAGGACAAACTGTATTAGTATTCCCTAAGTTATGGTCTGGAATAACTCAAGCTGATAACCACAATTTTATAGGGGAACTGAGATGCAAGTTTAGTGACCTAACACAGATTACGATAAATATGGCTTCCTTCGTTAGCCCAGATCTGAGATGCCACAATGTACAGGCTGGCACATAAAAACTGGACCATGTCACAAAAATTGATGCAGTTAAAAAATAGATTTACTTAACTGGAAAAAAAAACCATGTCAATTAAGCCTTACAAATTTCATGCCTTGCGGGCCATAGGCTCAAGCAACCCTAGAAATATCCCACTATTTAAACGCAAAAGAACCAATCATAGACAGTAACTGAATAGCCAATGAGAGATGTTACACTTGTGTCATGCTATCAATGAGGCATTTGCTTGAAAATAACACTTGAGACTTTTTCTTACACAGATATATGTGCAATTGAATGCTAATCCATGCTAGTAGTAAATGAATATATATTTATATAAAGAAATATAACAATAGTAGATTTCACATGTATTAAACAAAACAGGAAACTATTATACACTAGGTTCACACCCTAATTACCAGAAAGAATATCCCCTTTACTTCTTTTGTAAGCAATGTATCCTCTTATGTGTTGCATGACTCTTTCTATACCAGTAAGGGATCTTCCTGTGCAGTAATGCATGAAACGCGCAAGGCTGGTTTTTCTTTAAATAAATCCATTCTTTAAAGGAGAACTAAAGCTTAACCAGAGAAGTAGCTAGAAATGTTGTCCATTATGTTTTGGGGTTCTGTATCAGCCAAAGGCAGCCACAGCCCTTTAGCAGTAAATGTGTGCTTCCACAGATGCCCCAGTAGCTCCCCATCTTCTTTTCTGCTGATTCACTGCACATGCTCTGTGCTGCTGTCACTTACTGAACTTAGGGACCCACTCACAATATACAGTACACATAGAATAGAAATGTCACAATATAAGGCTGATTAGTAATTAATACAGATAACTACTACATGGCAGCACATAAACCAGTGCAACTAGCATCAGAATTTAATAATCAGCCATGTAGCATCAGCTTAAGTTACAGGCCAACCTCATTTTATGGTAAATAATTTGCAACGAGCCCTAAGCTTAGCTTCTCACCAGCTGCTCAGAGCCCACGGAGCATGTGAGTGTCACAGACACTTTCCAAGATGGTGACCCCCTGTGACAAGTTTGAAGTCCTGGATCATTGCTGCTATTGACAAGCTGAAACTTTAGACTGGTGCAATACGTTTAGTACATAAAATATGTCAGTTTAAGCCCCATTCATTTTTAGGGTTTAGCTCCTTTAACTAAATAAATTTTTGTAAGGTGGTGAGTTTCTTTTGTGCCAGCCTGTACTGGAAGTGTCTGAGGCTTAAGGAAACAAACAACTACCAATTATCCAATTAGTAAATGTTCACCATCTAACACAGTGGTCCCCAACGATTTTTGGACCGGTGACCGGTGCAATATATTTTTTTCTTTGCAAGGACCGGGGGTGGGGTCTGCGGGGTCAAGGAGTGGTCAGCGGGTCGGGTAGGGTCAGCGGGGTCGGCAGCGGGGTTGGCGGGGGTAGACAGCAAGTTTGGACGTGCCAAACGAGAAACGGAATTATGTTGTCAGATGCTGACGGGCCGTCAGTATGTGGTCTATTGAGCAAAGGGAATGGAGCGGGAGTATGGTGACTGGAGGAGTAGAAGGTCAAAATGTGCAGCCGAGTGTCTGGAGATCGAGCAACGGCATAAAAAGGAAGAAATGAGATAGAAGGAAAAGAATGAGAAAATCCACTTAGATGCTAGAGAGAGAAGGAAGGGGGAGCATAAAGCACAAAAGGAAGAGGGGGATGGAAGTGTCAATGCAAGTACTGAGAGTTTTGCAAAAATCCAGATATTTTAAGATTAATCAGCACTCATTTGTGCAGCAATTAGCATATGAAAAAGTTTAAGGTACCTGGTGAATTAAATCATAAAAGAAAAGTATGTGAGAAAGATAGGAAAGAATTAATTAAGGACCAGGTTGGTAGGTTCAGGGAACAGACAGGAAAGTGTATTTCCAAGATAAGAGGAGAATCTAGGGAAGCTGGCAGTGTAAATGGCTCAGGGAGACTTTCCACAATGTTAATATGAGCACATACATATAACACGGCTTAGGCATACTTTAACACAGAGCAACCATATAACTTGGAATGAAAACAGCACAGGGATGAAGAGATTTGGCCTGAACACTCTCCCTGCAGTTTGTCAGTTTCTGTTGCAAGATCCACAAGTATAATCATGACAATCCACAACTTAGAATAGCCTCTTGATGGGCTTGTTCTGAATATATTTTTGCCTACTTTTATAATTAAATCTAAAAATCTATGCTTTATGTTTTTTATTGAACTAAACAGGGTTATAATTAGAAGCCTTATTCATCAAACTCATGTTGAACATGGGGCTTGCTGCCTCTTTACAAGCAAACGTCTCTTAAAGGGGAACTAAAGTCTAAAATAGAATAAGGCTAGAAATGCTGTATTTTATATACTAAACATAAACATGAACTGCACCGGAAGCCTAGTTCAACAAATGATTTATGCTTTCAAAGTTGGCCGAAGGGGGTCACCATCTTGTAACTATGTTAAACATCTTTGCAAGACCACGCACATGCTCAGTCTGGTCTGAGCTTCATTTGGTAGGAGCTTCTGCTAGGAAAGGGAGCCCCCTATAAGATGTATTGGATCTAACTGTTAATGAATAAGTGACTCCTAACTGCTGCTTGAAGAGAAAATAAGAAGAAACAGATATTGAGGAATAGTGAATATAAACTTGATTATTACAGAAACCATGCAGAATAGTTAATTGAGTCAAACATACTACACCATATAGGTTTCTGGTTTCTGTTGCCACAGGCGCTGATCCCCTTTTTTATTCTTTGGAGAATAGTTAATTTATTGTATTTTGAAAGGTTATGTCAGTATGCTGAAGCTTATATTAAAAGTACAAGGAAAGTCTAAAATAAGGCTAGAAATGCTGTATTTTGTATACTAAACATAAACTTACTGCACCACAAAGACTAATTAAACAAATGATTTATGCTTTCAAAGTTGGCCACACGGGGCTGTCATCTTGTAACTTTGTTAAACATCTTTACAAGACCAAGACTGTGCACATGCTCAGCGTGATCTGTGCTGTTTAGGCATCCTCATAAATTATCAAAACAGCACAAGTCAAATAATATGTGCCATAGAAGCTAATACAGCAAGACTGATTAATAATCAGAATATGCAGACTGCACTGGGTCTGCGGATACAAATCTCTACACAGTCGTCAGCTACTTTATAAGCAAACAAACAAAGCTGCTCGGGGTCAGGGAAGTAAGGTTGGGGGGGGGCTCCCTGACATTTGAAAGTATGATTGTTTCCCTGCAGAGCAGTTAGAGGCTGCCAGAGTAAAACTAAGGGGGAATTTCACTGCATACAACCAGGTTTATTATAAAAACTATACACATTTTTTAATTAAAGTATATTGGAGATAGATTTATTTTTATTAAAGAAAGTAAAAATAGTATTGTTTGCCTTTACATCCCCTTTATCCCTCCCTGTCATTTTTCAAAATGACACCACCAAAAATAACCACTTTCTATTGTTCCCCAAACAACATTAGTGAGGTTGTGAAAACCTTTTGGTTCCCCTGTATTACAGTGAGAAAAAAAAGCAGATTCAGTGCTGTTAAATGATGCCATCATGGCCCTAGTTACTTTCCATTACCTTCCTGAATATCCAGTGACCATGAGGCTAAATTTAAAAAAAAAAAAAAGACAGGGATGGTAATCTTCTCCTTCAAACTATAACTTACAGCGCAGTTCCAACCGCACTTATATCCATCAGTCTAAAGCAATTATAAAATGGTCTAGATTTCTGAAAGCCAAACTAGATGTTTTAGAGCAAGGCTGTCTGGCACAACATCATTATATCATTAAATTGTAGCCCTTAAGCAAGAGGAATCAAGAATAAATGATCTGCTGCATCAAAAAAATGTTGGACAGAAAGACAGGGATGTACTTTGTACTGCTCTGGGCCATTATGGAAGTCTTCCATATTACCCCAAACATATTAGTGGTTACATTAAACATTCAAGCCATAATCTTAATCATGTTTGCAAGACAACCAATAATAAAAATAATGCAATATTAAAGGGGTTGTTCACCTTTGAATTTAATTTTTGGTATGATGTAAAGAGTGTTAATCCAAGACAATTTGCAATTGGTTTGCATTTTTTAATTATCTGTGGTTTTTGAGTTATTTAGCTTTTAATTCAGCAGCTCCTCAGTTTGCAAGTTCAGCAATTATACATTGATTTGAATGAGACACTGGAATACGAATGGCCTGAATAAAAAAGACGAGTAATAGAAAGTAGCAATAACAATAACTCTGTTGTACAAAACACTTATTTTGTACAACAAACACTTCAAAAAGTATAGAAAATAAATAATGAAGACCAATTGAAAAGTTGCTTAGAATTGGTCAGTTACAATAGAACCAACTATAAATGACCCACCTTTAACCACTTTAAATGAAAACAGAATATGTTTAAAGCAACCTGGAAAAAAAATGTTAGGGATAAAACCATAAACTGACTTAAGTTTTTTTTTTAGCAGCCATTTCCTGCCAGTTGCACCCACCCATGCTGATCAAAACCAAAAAAGTTGTGTAGATCATAAAAAGTAATGAAGCTGAAAAAAAAATTGCTCGCTCTCTCTCTGACAATGCACTCAAAGAAGTTACGAAAGCCACAAGACTAAATAGTGTTTGACAGGAAGTCCCCTGACAAGTTGTATTACTTCTTAAAAGATACAATGTATAGGCTAAAGTATCAACATGAACTGAAACCAAGTTTCAAACCCTTTGAATATGTGCCACTTCATTAAAGGGATACTGTAATGGCAAAACATGTTTTTTTCAAAACGCATCAGTTAATAGTGCTGCTCCAGCTAAATTCTGCACTGAAACACTGTTCTCAAAAGAGCAACAGATTTTTTTTTATATTCAATTTTGAAATCTGATATGGGGCTAGGCATATTGACAGTTTTCCAGCTGCCCCCAGTTATGTGACTTGTGCTCTGATAAACTTCAATCACTCTTTACTGCAAGTTAGAGTGATATCACCCCCTCCCTTTTTCCCTGCACTTTAGGGAGCTAGCACACGAGCAGATTCGGGGATTTTTAGTCGCCTGGCTACTAATCACCTCTTCTGCAGGGCAACAATCACCCCGAACTGCCTTCGCCATGCCTGCCGCCTGCTATAATGACAAAACGCTAGCCCCAATGCTCTTGCTGTGCTTCGTTTTCTACAGTCGCCATAAGTTTCCTCCCAAGGAAACTACTTTCTTGAGGCCTTAGGATGGAACTACTTTCTGGCAGGCTGTTATTTCTCCTACTTAATGTAACTGAATCAGTCTAAGTGGGACTTGGCTTTTACTATTGAGTGTTCTTAGATCTACCAGGCAGCTGTTATCTTGTGTTAGGGAGCTGCTATCTGGTTACCTTCCCATTGTTCTGTTGTTAGGCTGCTGGGGGGGGTGTGATATCACTCCAACTTACAGTACAGCAGTAAAGAGTGACTGAAGTTTAAAGGACCAGTAACATCAAAATTTTTTTTTAAAAAATTCGTTAGTATACAACGAAAAAAACACACCAAGACGAATTAAACTTTAAATAGCAAAGCCTTTATTAAGAAATAACTTACTGAAATTCCACTTCCGCTCCTCTTCAGAAACGGCGACCATCCATTCTACGGCGTTTGATTTCTCCTCCATGACAGCTGTTCTCTGACCCGATCTCCTTCTCTTCTTCATCCTCCGTCCTCCCAGGTGTCCAACAGCAGCAGTAGGAAGGCGATGTGGGTAGCCTCCCCAATGTCTCTACAAAAGGTGCAGTAGGGTAGAGGAGTGCAGACACGAGCGTGCAGCCTGCGGGGGAGCCGAGCTGAACCGGTACTTATACATCCGCTGAGTCCTGCGCCATGGAATCGCCGTGTATCTAGAGCCCAGCAGCAGCGGTATGGGGGTCGCCTTCCTAGGATCTCCATGGACTGCAGCTTGTGGGGAAGCCGAGGCAGAACCCCTGCCTATACTTCCTGCGCTGCCAACTCCGGCCGGGCAAAAGGGCCAATGCAACTTTAGGAGTCCGACCACAGCTCCTATCTCCGCTTACGCCCACGGCCGCTTTGAAATTAAATGAGCGACGGCTTCATTATTATCCACAACCCGAATTAATGACCAGTAGCGCTGGCAGCGCAGGAAGTATAGGCAGGGGTTCTGCCTCGGCTTCCCCACAAGCTGCAGTCCATGGAGATCCTAGGAAGGCGACCCCCATACCGCTGCTGCTGGGCTCTAGATACACGGCGATTCCATGGCGCAGGATTCAGCGGATGTATAAGTACCGGTTCAGCTCGGCTCCCCCGCAGGCTGCACGCTCGTGTCTGCACTCCTCTACCCTACTGCACCTTTTGTAGAGACATTGGGGAGGCTACCCACATCGCCTTCCTACTGCTGCTGTTGGACACCTGGGAGGACGGAGGATGAAGATGAGAAGGAGATCGGGTCAGAGAACAGCTGTCATGGAGGAGAAACAGCAAGGGAGGAGAAATCAAACGCCGTAGAATGGATGGTCGCCGTGTCGCCGTTTCTGAAGAGGAATTTCAGTAAGTTATTTCTTAATAAAGGCTTTGCTATTTAAAGTTTAATTCGTCTTGGTGTGTTTTTTTCGTTGTATACTAACGAATTTTTTTAAAAAAAAATTTGATGTTACTGGTCCTTTAATAGAGCACAAATCACATAATTGGGGCAGCTGGGAAACTGACAATAAGTCTAGCCTCATGTCAGATTTCAAAATTGAATATAAAAATCTGTTTGTTCTTTTGAAAAATGGATTTCAGTTCAGCATTCTGCTGGAGCAGCACTATTAACTAATGCATTTTGAAAAACAAACATGTTTTCCCATGACAGTATACCTTTAAACACACACAGATGTAAGAAAACAAAATCAGCTATACAATGAAACAAAACAGTCCAACAGAATGGATGAAATGGATGAGTGTAAATATACTTATATCCAATGCAACACTTAGAGGCACATTTATTAAGGGTCGAATTTCGAATTCATACGAGTTTTTGTTTTTTTTAAAACTCCCATAAACTTCGACCAACCGAAATTTATTATAAAAATCAAATTTTTTAAACTCAGGTGAATGGGATCGACCTGAATAGTCAAATATAATTAGATTCAAATTTTATAAAACTCGATTCGAGTTTTTTTCTCTGAAAAAACTTTAAATGTCAGGAAGGTTGCAAACAACTCTAAATTGATCCCTAGACCTCTCCCACTGACTTAAACAGCAATTCGGCAGGTTTTAGGTGGTTAATAGTCTAATTTGATTTCTTAAAGGGCCAAAGTATGATAAATCACGAAAACCAAATTAACATTTTTTTAAGACTCCCTAGTCGAATTTGACAGTTTTGACCATAAAAAAACTTGAAAATTTGAATTTAGAATTTTCAATTCGACCCTTGATAATTCTACCAATAGGGCTCACTGTTTATCAACTGAAATGTTTTAAATATGGCAGGCAGCAAGATGGAACTTTCAGTTCAGCCAATCAGGCAAAGAAGCTTAACAAAGAGAAGAATCCATAATATTGGTTTGAAAATCCAGTGTAATAAATCTTGAGATTGTGTCTTTGTGAAGTAGTCGGATATGAATGTTGAGGTCAGAATGAACTTGCAGTAGAAAGCTTTATAATCTCTGACAGCCAAGGAAAGTAAATGAAGACGATGCATACATATAAGGCTTACCAAATAAAATACTTTATTAAAAATATCTCACAGACCGGGACATATGAAAGGAGTTCTGCTGATGGCCCATTAAGCTCACTGAGACTGGCAGCTCAGGAATTAACCATCATCAGTTTCTTTGTGGGAGGCTGATTTAACACTAGTTTAGGCCACAGGAGGTACTCAAGGCTACTTGTCAATGTTCCCTGCTAAATGTATGTGAATTTTAACAGAAATAGGATAGAAAAAAAATATATTCAGGGGTAGCAAATCAGAGAATTCTACTTCAATCTTACTGCAGTTGCCTGTTCTCCCAGGTGCGTTGCTGCGAAGAGGCGAGTTGAGAAACCCACCTTAAGTGGCCATACACTTTTGGGGACACACCAACCTAGAAGCAAGGCACCTGGAGTGAGCTGACAGTATTTTGGAGCGAGCTGATAGGACTGCCTCTGGGAACCCCAGAAAAACTGTATATTGGGACTCAATACGCAAAAAACCCGTGAGGGTAAATGTGAGTGTGATTTTTTAATTGTTTTTAGTAGTTTTAAATAAATGGTTTTACACTATTATCGCTTTTACTCCTGTTTGGGAACTCGGAAGGAGCAGCGAATTCAGAGGGAGTGACCAGAAGGGTTTTCATGTTACATGCACCATACCACGGCAGTGGTTTGTAAGTAGGCATTTTGTACAGAAGGTGGAGGCACTTTATCCTTGGGAAAGATTTTCTCATCCATACAGGGAAAGCACTTACCTCTTTTCCTCTCACCTGTATTGTCATTTCATACCCTCACTAGTAGCTTCACGAAGGAGAAGGGGAAAATACACCTATTCAACATCCTAGTGCACGCACAGGGTGATATTTTATATTTTAAACATATTGCGCTATGCCTGTTTTTTATTTCTGTTGCCACAGGCGCTGACCGCTTCCTATACATATCCCCTCTGGGGGTATATATATATTCGATTGTGGATTCATATACAGTTGAGAGACTGTGAAAGGGGTCGGCAAGAAATATTCTAAGAGACTGACATTTTTTTCATTTTGCTGCATTTTTGTAAGCTATATATTGTTGTTAAGTGGCCATACACTATAAGATTTGCTTATTTGCAATACATTCATGGCTGGCCAATGCCAGCTGAGGGCTATTGGCAAACAGGCTGGCAATCTCGCTCCACTCCCGGTCCCTCCAGCACGAGAGCATAAGCGCACAACCATGCATGCTCAAACATTCAATGACAGCGGGGAATGGAGGTGGAGAGATTTTTTTAAAATTTTTAAGTTATGTGTATATGTATTGCTATTAAAAGCAGTGTCTGTCCTTTTATATTCTCTGCCCTGATGGCTCAATGTAAGACAAGGCAGCTGATTAACAGACCTGTATTTGCTGCTGGGGAACGGAGACTTTGTAACATTGTTTAAAAAGTAACAACCAGCAGTTAAGCAAATGCTGCTTTTAATAGCAAATACAACTAACTTTAAAAGCACTGAAAATTTTTAATAAATGTATATTGGAAAGTTGCTTAAAATAATATTTTCTTTTATAGGGCAAATTTGTGTTTGACTTACACTTTAATACTTTCTGTGCTGTGCCTTGGAATCTGGGATGGCCTAATTTTCCTTCCCCTCTTACTGAGCCAACTCTTGGAACAAACTCCCACTCAGTGTCTATTGACTAATGATAATCCGAACGACGGTAACACCAAAAAATGAAAGTGCTTTAAAGTAATGAAAATATCATGTAGTGTTGCCCTGCACTGGTAAAACTGATCGGTTTGCTTCAGAAACTATAGTTCATATAAACAAGATGCTGTGTAGCAATAGCAGAAATATAAAAAAGCCTATATGGCACAGGTTAAATAGTGGATAACAGATAACACCATTATGTTCTACAGAGCTTATCTGCTGTGTAACTGGAGCCTTTTCTCCTTTGAATGGCTGCCCCCATTGCTACACAGCAGTTTATTTATATAAACAATAGTAGTGTTTCTGAAGCAAACACAGTAGTTTTACCAGTGCAGGGCAACACTGCATCATATTTTTATTACTTAAAAAAACACTT
This sequence comes from Xenopus laevis, assembly GCF_017654675.1. NCBI lineage: Eukaryota > Metazoa > Chordata > Amphibia > Anura > Pipidae > Xenopus > Xenopus laevis. The sequence goes on along the minus strand of NC_054376.1, from coordinate 14,661,885 downwards.
TTGTGTTGTTACTGTTTTTTTAAGGACAGACATGACTCATTTTACAAGCTGCTCGCATGTAGCAACTTGTTTTTCAAACCTGGTCATTTTCAAACCTTTTGAATCTGTGAATGGTAATGATTTCATTTATGCACTCAAACCTGTGCCTCAAATAAGCATCAAGCACGTGGTGCATGACCCCAAGTCTACTAAATTAAAAATCAGAGCAATCAAAATGAAGATTCTGGTTGACTGAAAACAGCCATGCACATATTGTGACCAGAAGCTTTCAAGTCCTGAGACACATTAATTAATTCAACTGCTTACAGGAAAAAGCGAGAGTCACACTTCTTCAGATGCAAATAAAAAAGGAAAGGAGCCCTATACAGATCTCATGTTATATTTGTCTAGAACACATTAACTTACATATCAAAGTAAATAATGGTGCACTTAGACCTGGGTGCAAAAGAATAATCTGCTAGACAGAAATTACTAGGATTTTGTACAGGCATACACTAACATTTCTGGGGAATCACTTGCACACATAAGCCACAGGCTGCACCCAAGATGCCTGAAATAGAAGCAGCACATAGGGTTAGAAGGTGAACCCTATGTCTGTCAGCCTGGCTCCAAAATGTTCACCATTACATGGATCAATAAGACTGAGGTTTGCAGCACTTTAAAGAAGAGCTAATAGGATCCAGAGGTTTCAAGTCTTCACTAAAGAGGTGAGAGCATATAGAACATTTACTGGTAAAACAAATTCATACTATGTGCATAGGAATCAACGCACAAAGGAAAATGCAACAGGAATTTGTTTGTAATTGTACTTAAAAGATGCACACAATTGTCAACAGAGCCAAGGCTAGGAATAAAATCCTCCCACTTAAGGTGGCCATAGATGCAAAGATCCGCTCGTTTGGCCACATCCCCAAACGAGCGGATCTTTCCCCGATATGCCATTAACAAACATGGCTATATCGGGGGTAATCTGATTGTTCGGCTGATCCGATTACGATGTGCCGTGGGCTCCGGCGGGATCGGTCGGGTCAAAATCAAACCTGACCGCTCGACCAAACGACCAATCTCCGCCGGACGAAAGATGTCGGCACACGCCACACACAATGCAAAATTGTACGAATCCTCTATTCGTATGATAGGATCTGTGTGTCTATGGCCACCATTAGCTTTGATATATGAAAGCGGTCACCAATTGCAGTGCCCTTCAGTTATTGCAGCTGATATCACCTGTATGAACTGCTGAATAGGCAGTTATGAATACTACCTACAACTGGCAAAAGAGGAAAATTCTTCCAGAAGAGTGAACTTTTTGGGAACTGGGGGAAATAGAGAATATAAAGGAAAACACAGAAGGCTTAGAAGATTTTATGGTGTCAAATTTCTGGGGTTGGGAGGGGATTGTCAACAGTACTACCAGGGTCGGACTGGGGGGCCGCTTGTGAGCAAGCACACTATGTTTTTCCGGCATTTGCAGCAGGAAGGAGCCAACAAATAGTGGATCTGGGTACAGATCCAAATCGGCAGGGCAAAGAAGAGCCAGGGCCCACCGGATTTTTTCCCCAGTGTCCCGCCAGCCCAGTCCGACCCCGAGTACTACTAACTAAATCATAATATATGGCTACTTTAAAAAAATACATTTACCTCCTATAGCTCAGTAGAAATATTCTTCTAAAGGAAATTGAGCAAGGAATGAAGTACGGGGCAAGTCTGTACTAGAACTTAGCTAAAAGGGGAAAAGAGGAAATGTGTCTGTACAGTTGCCAAAACAAATGAGGGAACAAAAACAAGACTGTGTAACTTCACTGAAAAACAAAGAAAGCTGATGGAGTACGGTGGGTGAATGTATGGGGCAATAAGCCTTATAATATGTGTTTGATGAGGCTTAATGTTAATAATAATAATAATCCAGTTTTGAAATAGCTTTCATTGAAAATTAATAGAGGGAGACAATTGTGCCTGAATTATAATAAAGCTTGGGAAATGGCTTACAACCCTGGACTTCATTTAACAAACTCGTCCATTTTACAAAAGGTTTGTACCCATCAAATGAACAGCACTAGAAACAAGACAATGGGGAACATGCAAAAAGGGAATATTCAGATTTCTTAAATGGATACTGTCATGGGAAAACATGTTTTTTTCAAAAACAAATCAGTTAATAGTGCTGCTCCAGCAGAATTCTGGACTGAAATCCATTTCTCAAAAGAGCAAACAGATTTTTTTATATTCAATTTTGAAATCTGACATGGGGCTAGACATATTGTCAGTTTCCCAGCTGCCCCAGTCATGTGACTTGTGCCTACACTTGAGGATGGAACTACTTTCTGGCAGGCCTTCTTAATGTAACTGAATCAGTCTCCGTGGGACTTGGCTTTTACTATTGAGTGCTGTTCTTAGATCTTCCAGGGAGCAGTTATCTTGTGTTAAGGTGGCCATACACGGGCAGATAAAGATGCCGATATCGGACGTTTGGACCAATTTGACAGCTTATCTGCCCGTGCATGGGGGCTTCCGACGGGTCTTCTCGATCGATATCTGTCCACGATATCGATCGGGGAGGTTTGATTTTTAACCCTTGGCGTATCGTAGCCATGCCGTTAGTGGCATATCTGGGAAAGATCCGCTCGTTTGGCCAAACGAGCGAATCTTTGAGTCTATGGCCAGCTTTAGGGAGCTGCTATCTCATTACCTTCCCATTGTTCTGTTGTTAGGCTGCTGGGGGGAAAAGGGAGGGGGTGATATCACTCCAACTTGCAGTACAGCAGTAAAGAGTGATTGAAGTTTATCAGAGCACAGGTCACATGACTGGGGGCAGCTGGGAAATTGACAATATGTCTAGCCCCATGTCAGTTTTCAAAATTGAATATAAAAATATCTGTTTGCTCTTTTGAAAAATGGATTTCAGTGCAGAATTCTGCTGGAGCAACACTATTAACTGACGTGTTCCCATGACACAAATCTACAAATAGAAATCTCATAACAAACACACATGAAGCCCAACCTAATTAGACAAGATCCAGAAGTAAAACCATCCCTACAGGCAATGAAAAGTAGACTTATGCATACCTCCATGGATGTGCACTGGTGTCAGGAGGAGCCCTTTGGCTTCCGTTTTGGCAGAGTCCAGTCCGTAGCGTCCTCCATCGATTCTTAGGAGCACTGGATTGCTACTTGGGTCTTGAATGGTGACGTTTACCAGTGCACTGTAATTTTCCACATTGGCCGTATCTGACCCACTCTGAACCATAGAACAGGGCAAAAGGACCAGTATAGGCAAACAGTTCAGATACTGCAGGGAGCGCCTGGGAATCATCTTCAACCCAGTCTGTACCCACGAACAATAAAATGATCCTTTGGTCTCATAAACAATTAAAGTGCAAGCTGAGGAATGTCCCCCCCTGAAAAGTTACAAAATATTTAACACAATCCTATGCAAATGGTAGAAACTGGAAAAATATGAATATATTGGCAATTCATGTGCAATAAAAAAAATGTCTTGTGTTCAAAGCACCTCCAGGGTTATATTATCCTAGAAGAGAAGCAACACATAGAGGATGTACAGGAAGAATCCCCAGAATGACAGTAGGAAACCAGCCTCCTAATTGGCCACTTTCTGCTTTTATTTATGAAGGGAAGATATGTTGCCATAAAGGGTTGTTGTGGCTCCCCGGGTGCAGTAGGACTCCCTGTAGGCGTCTGCCAAACCGCATTGTCTAATGGGGTCGGCGGGGAGGGGGGTCACATTGTGTGAAACTCAGAAATACATCCTGCCAGTCAGAGGGGGGGGACACCGCAAAGCTAAGGTGACCCGAAGAGCTGACAAACCTCCGCTACACTGTACACGGGCAGAGCTGTTGCAGATCCTTCTTCCCAGCCACGATACTTTTCTGAAAACCCTCACACAGGAAAATGAACCTCCGTGCAGAAATGGAAATCCAATCCAAAAATGCGAAAAGGAAACGGTATTACTCTTTCTTTACACCTCCTGCTTTCCTTGCCGCAGCTGCAAGCTAACTGAAGTCCCAATTCTGTGGCAGGCAGAGGCAGGAACGCGACAGCTCCTCCTCCCACATCATGTGACCGCTGTTTTCCTGAGCTCATTCATGGAAGCGACGCCTGCCAGCAGCAGAGGAGAGTGGCGCATGCGCTCTGGTCATAGACCAGTGAGTAGCAGATGCACCTAGGAAGGTCTTATTATGCTCGCTGTATCGCGATAGACTCACGCACCTGTTGCTTAAAGGAACACTAACACCAAAAAATGTAAGTGTTTTAAAGTAATGAAAATATCATGTACTGTTGCCCTGCACTGGTAAAACTGATCTGTTTGCTTCAGAAACACAACTATAGTTTATATAAACAAGCTGCTGGGGAGCAATGGTGGAAATTGAAAAATGGCTATATGGCACAGGTTAATTAATGGATAACAGATAACACCATTAGACAGACAGAACTTATCTGCTATCTGATGTGTAACCTGAGCCTTTTCTCCTTTGAATAACATTGTGTGGAACATTTTCTCCTTTGAATTGCTGCATTTTCTCCTTTGAATTGCTGCCCCCATTACCTTGTTCATTTTACAAAATTTGGTAGGTTATGAAAGTTTGAAATTATTTCTTCTTATCCAAACTGTTTTTTTGTTTCTCAAAATTGTTACAAAGTATCTTATTTGCACCTGTTACCTGTACTGTGTTCTCTGCTAAAAGTCTGACCACCAAGTAGTTAAGAAGTTGTCAGGAGAAAGAAAGAGGCTGTGCTGATGTTCTTCTGCTTAGGAAAGGTTTGAGAAAGGATGTTCTAAGCAGAAGATCATCAGATCTTTCTCCTTTCTCAAAATTGTTACAAAAGTATCTTATCTGTAGCTGTATCTATAGCTGTGGCTGTTCTGGGCTCTCTGCCAAAAGCCAATTAAGTTAGAAACATTGTTTATTTTTCTGCCTGTTCAGTGCAGAGAAAATGGGACTTACCAGTACAAACGAGGGACTGCCGGTTGAGCTGTCAAAAGAGGGACTGTCCCTCTAAAAACAGGACAGTTGAGAGGTATGTCTCTTGTATTTATACATATTTATCTAGAAATATATTGCCATACTCTTGTTGGATAAAAAATATATGTACATTTATGTTAGAATAACTATCTGTACTTTAAATGTATTTTAAACAATGAGTCACTAGGGGCAGAAACATACACTTATTTAGTTAACCAATTGTGATTCCACCCATGTGATTTCCTATTGGCTCTTTTTCCTTTAAATACTTTGTATGTATCAATTATTAGTTAGCCTATGATTAAGTGTCCTGTGGGGACACGAAACGCGTCAGGCTTTTATTTTTTATACAAGATGTAAATAAAGCTTTTTGTACTACTTTACTAATATTTTGAGACTCCTGGACTTTACTTAATTTAGCCATATTTTTGGGGTGTCGGAATGGTGCCAGCTCTATTCAGGTTTTGTATGCATTTCTCCCCCTGCTGAGGGCTTGGAGCTTGAGCACCTGGACCCCATATGGAAAGCGGTAAGCTTGTCCTTATATCCTCAAATGTCCATGCTTTTTATTATTTTCCTTTATATGTCTCTGTGCTGCCTCAAAAATCACCTGACCAGAAATACTGCAGCTTTAACTATAACAGGAAGAAGTTTGGGAGCAAAAGACAGAATTCTGTCTGTTAATTGGCTCATGTGACCTAACATGTATGGTTTGTTTGGTTTGTCTGTGTGCACCGTGAATCGCACAATCCCAGGGGTCGGCCCTTATTTTTTAAAATTGCATTTTTCTTCTTATGATTACCCAATGGCACATACTACTAAAAAAGTATATTATGAAAATGGTTTATTTACATGAAATAGGGTTTTACATATAAGCTGTTTTATGCAATATCTTTTTATCGAGACCTACATTGTTTGAGGTGTATAGTTTCCCTTTAAGCAAATCACTATGCAGGAAAGTATAGTTACATAGTTAAGATAGTTACATAGTTAAATTGGGTTGAAAAAAGACAAAGTCCATCAAGTTCAACCCCTCCAAATGAAAACCCAGCATCCATACACACACCCCTCCCTACTTTTAATTAAATTCTATATACCCATACCTATACTAACTAAAAATAAAGGAAATTCCATCTTCCTAAGGGATATAACACAAAATACAAGCCTGATGTTATGACTCTTTGCATGCATGGTATTTTCTCTGCTTGTGTTTTTAGTATACACTTATGGGCACGTCATCCGTCTGTCAGTGCACACACAGGGCAGATATTGACATAGTGTCTAAATCTGAAAAGCAGTGACATAACTACCATACAGCAGGGTTTATGTTATGTTATGTGCTGATGGCAACCACTGTCAGGAATGCATGAAGAGTGGTGATCAGAAAACTTTTAAGCAGGGGGACTTGGCTCCCGATCATTACACCACTGCTGAAAAGTCTGAAGATCTCTGATATAGGGGAGCTGGATTTCCCAAAGATTATAGTTTCAACACAGTTTCCATCAAGATATATTTTAGCTATTTTCATATCAGCAGCACAGTTTTCAGAGCTTTATTCTGTAAAATGGGTATTCGATTTAAGCAAAAACTGTCAGAACAGAATTCAGCTCTATTTCAGTCTGTATAAATAGACCTTATGGTTAGTTAGTGAAACAAATGGACAATTTAATGACCTAAAGTGGTGGGTCTCATGCAGGGGCAATCCTGGATTCTGTGCCACCCTGAGGTGGCTTGCCGCTTCCACCCCCACCCCCTGTGCTCACCTTTTTGGCCTGGTGAGAGTCCAGGGGTGTCCTGATGCTAGCTTAGAAAAGTGAAAAAATGTACATTCTGTGCACCTGAAATTAGTTTCTTAAAGTTACCTGGAGAGCCATTTCTGCCAGGCCTGATAACCAGTGGGGCAATGTCAACTGAGTCGAGTTTCTTAGCTGTGTCATTGGCGCAGAACCCCTGGTCTCGTGCCCGATTCTGGGCCATACAGGCAGAGAAGTGGAGCTAGATTTGGGATGGATCAGCAAAGATGGAACAGAAGGGTATTACCAATTTACTGGCAAATACATTTCAGGTAACTTTATAGTATTGGCCAGGCCTTGGATAATGATTACTAGATAGCTGGCAAAATTCCAGTTGGATAGCAATCCTAACAGACCTCCAAGCAGGGCCAGTTTGTCACTGAGTGTCGCCCAAACCTATGTCATCAGTGTCGGACTGGGCCGGTGGGACACCGGGGAAAAAACCCGGTGGGCCCCGGGCTCTTGTGGGCCCCGCCGGCCCAGATCCGCTACTTAGTTAGGCGGCGTGACCCCACTTTGTCGGGGTTGCGGTAGAATAGGAGATCTGTGCATGCGCACAAAGGTAGCAATGCGCGCGTGCGCACAAGCGCGGCGCTGCCTGCATGCGCACTAGCTAATAAAGCACGCCGGAGCGGGGCCCTGGGGCAGTAGCCCCGGTGGGCCCCAAGCCCCCCAGTCCGACCCTGTATGTCACCCTCCCTTGCCCACTTTTTTTGCACTGGAGTGGGTTGAGGGAGGATCGCATTGCTAGCGCAGAGAGTAGGGTTGCCACCTTTTCTGGAAAAAAATACTGGCCTTCCTATATATTTATCATTTTTCCATATTAATAACATTGGGATCAACAATCATTTTTACTGTCCAGGCTGGTAAAATACCGGCCAAGTGGCAACCCTCGCAGAGAGTGAATAGCGCTCCCTGTACTAGAAGAGCTGAAACTCTTTAAAAATTAAAATTTCGGGCATTGATGTTAGCAGAGTTTCTTTTTGCCATACCTAGCAACTTGTGGGGCTCTGCTGCCTGAACTTGCTTCATGGCAGCAGTGCCCCTACTAGGGTTGCCACCCAGCTGGTATTTTACCGACCAAGCCGGTAAAACACCTGCCAGGGCCGGGGCCGGTATTACAAATTTACTGGCAATGTAGTTGCCGGTAATTTGTAATACCCTTAGGAAAAAGCCCTTGGCCCGCCCCCAATTCGCTCAGTATTTACTTTTTTTTTCAGGTTTCAATCCATTGCGCGTTTTACTCTGCCCCCTTTTGCGTCACTGTACGTGGCCCCCACCACCTTTTATGTCACGGACCTCCCTTTTTTTGTTCCAGCCCCCCCACCGGCCCATAAATTTCTTTAGAAAAGGTGGCAACCCTATCCCCTACCTCCATGCTTAAATATAGTACTGAATTAGGTATTGCTGTGCACCGGCCCCTTTGAAAAAAAAGTGAGTTTCAATACACAATAACACACCCTTGTGCTAAGCAGTGTATATGGTTCAAAAATCATGTGCACACGATTGTTCCATGTAGGAGCTACCCCAACAGATTCTCCTAAAAAGCTTAACTTTGTAAGCCCTGTATTGTAGGGTGTTAAAGCACATGTATAGATAAGTACAAAACCATAATAGGTTAACAGCATAGAAAAAAAATTGTAATCCTCTAAACATTTGGTAGATCCAGCGCCGTTTCTGGGGCCTGAGGCGGCTCCTGCAATGCCGCCCCCCGCACCGACTTACCTGTCGGCGAGGGGAGGCAGGAACACGATTGCGGAGAGCGCAATTGCGCTCTCTCGCAATAGCGCAGCCGAATTTCCGGTTTAAAAACCGGAAATTCGGCTCTTAAAGGTGCAGGAGCGGCTTTTTGCCGCCCCTGGAATCCTGTCTGGCGCTGCCGCCTGGCGGAGTGCCCCTGGGTAGATCATGTTGTTACGGGATATATACAGTAAAATTCAATATTGTAGTCATAAAAGGCTATGGGGAAGGGGACACGGGCAGATTCAGGGAGATTAGTCGCCTCTTCTTTGGGGCGACAATCTCCCCGAACTGCCTTCCCGCCGGCTATAATGAAAAATCGCCAGCGGGATGGTACTAGTGGAGCTTAGTTTTCCGAAGTAGGAAAGGCTACCCAAGTGAGCAGTCTGGGGAATGTTATGCCACCTGGGGATGTTGCTCTCTGTAGTCTTTATTTTGCTTTAATTCAGCTGTCATCTGCTGTTTAAATAGCCAGCAATTTCATTTCTTTTAGAAATGGAAACAGTGTACTCTAGGAAGTTTGGAGAAAGCAGGGCAAAGCTTCACCTACCCCCCTCCCTGCTTCTTTGTCCTATCTGATCCCAGCAGCCCTTCCTCACAAAGAAATGAAAAGAGATTTCCAGCACCAGCTAACTCATTGAATTCCTTTTTTCGCTGCTCTTTGTTGCTGTTAGAAGTCTGATTAAAATAGTCATTTTATAAGCAGGGTATGAAAATGATGTGCGTTATATTAAAAAAATATTTTTCAATTTTTTTCTTTGATAATTAAAATTCCGCTAACAGCAAATTTATCAGAATGATTTGGGTATTTCTTTTAGCGGTTGCGTTTTTCTAATGGCGGTGTTAACTCGCCCAAATGTTGCTGGACTATAACTCCCAACTCGTTCTGAACTGTTTTCAAGGTTTAAAGCAAGCTGGGACATATAAACCAGAGATACATTCTTAGGGTTAGTTCACACAAAGGAGATTCGAGGAGATTTTGTTGCGGCGCGACAGTGCAACTTCGGACAACTTCGGAAAACGAAGCGCCGCGTGTGCTTAAGCGCAGGCGACTTTTCATTATAGCGGATGGGAAGACACGCATAGGCAGTTCAGGGAGATTGTCGCCCAGAAGAAGAGGCGATTAGTCGCCAGGCGACAAAATCTTTCTGATAAAACAATTACCCTCTCTTCCTATAAATCAACGCCCCTGTTAACCATTTCACTGCCAGATGATATAGTACTTCCAATACTTGTACTCGTGTTTTAAAATTTTGTGCTCTTTCACTTTTTGGTTTACCTAGGAAATATATGTTATCATTTAAATATGCTATAATTTTCATGCAATTATATTTCTGTAGGATCAAACAAACTAAAAATGAATGCCAGGGGTCTACTGAACAGTTTGATGGCCAGTGTACATACAGTTAGGTCCATAAATCTTTGGACAGAGACAACTTTTTTCTAATTTTGGTTCTGTACATTACCACAAGGAATTGTAAATGAAACAACTCAGATGCAGTAGAACTGCAGACTTTCAGCTTTAAGTCTGTGGGTTGAACAAAAAGATTGCATAAAAATGTGAGAAACTAAAGTCTTTTTTTAACACAATCACTTTTTCAGGGGCTCAAAAGTAATTGGACTCAAAGGCTATTTCATGGGCAGGTGTGGCATTTCCTTTGTTATATCATTATCAATTAGATAAAAGCCCTGGAGTTGATTTGAGGGGGGGGGTGCTTGTATGTGGAAGACAACATGCGGTCCCAGGAGCTCTCCATGCAGGTGAAACAAGCCACCCTTAAGCTGCAAAATCAGAAAAAAATCCATCCGAGAAATTGCTACAATATTAGGAGTGGCAAAATCTACAGTTTGGTACATCCTGAGAAAGAAAGAAAGCACTGGTGAACTCAGCAACTCAAAAAGACCTGGATGTCCAGGGAAGACAACAGTGGTGAATGATCTCAGAATCATTTCCATGGTGAAGAGAAACCCCTTCACAACCGCCAAACGCTCTCCAGGAGGTAGGCGTATCTATATCCAAGTCTACCATAAAGAGAAGACTGCATGAAAGTAAATACAGAGGGTCCACAAGTTCAAGACTCTAGGCTGTCATTGCCAGCAAAGGGTTTTCAACCAAGTATTAGACAAGGAACATTTAATTTGTCCAATTACTTTTGAGCCCCTGAAATGAAGTGATAGTGTTGTGCCTCTGTCCAAAGATTTATGGGCCTTACTGTAGCTTTACCCAAGTATATGACATTTAGAGGTCCAAAAATGAAAATTATGCATATTTATTATATTACATCAGGGTCTACCAGTGACTGGGCTCTCTCCCATGATACAGCCTGCAATCCTTGTTCCCTTGGCAATTACCACTAATATGCCAATTGCAACCTGCCAAATCCTACTCTTTAATGAGAAAGCACAACCACCACTTACCTAATCATTTACCCCAGAAAGCTTTACTAGACCATTTATTTTGATACCATGCTGGCATTTTCATGACAACTTAGCAAACAATTTGCTTTCACGTAACATAGATCATGAACACAGCGCAGAGGTCCTGGGAAAGTATGTCATGGTCACATAGTTTCCTTTAAAACAGGCAAGTGATTGGTTAGTCTGTTTGCATATGCAATTTAATTATTATTTATAATACATAAAAAATGCATGACTAGACTAGAAGTAGTTAGTGGGGGATTTTGGAATCTAAATTTTGTTTTTTGTTTTCATCCTTTTATAAATCCTTCCAATTATTTCAGTTTAGTTTTTGTTTTCATTGCTTAATTAAATATATTTTTTATAGCACTTCTGTTTTAATTAGTCTTTGCTGTAATCAGTGAGTTGTTGCTTATGTGTGTGCCAATCCTTTATACATAAATAGTGGAGTGGTTCACAACAAAAACAAAGAGAGTTTCCATCAAAATCATTATAGAAGAAAAAGGTCCATTTTGCTCGTTCAGTGCATAAAACAAGGATTCTGGGCAATGAGATCAGAGGCAGAATTCACTGCAGATCATTTTTTTTGTTGTTGATTTGTGCGACTGTTTTGCATTTAGAAACACGGCACATTTTGAAAAGTATACACACATTTTGAATAGATTTTTAGCACAATCTCCATGAATCCTGAATGCAGTTTGTAAGAAATGATTTGAAAAACAAGTCACAATATTAACTGGATATGTTTAGTTGGAAAAAGACTTTTATTATATAACTTTTTAGGTCTGGCTGACAGCTCAGGAGTAGGTCATCTTCAGGTTAACTTTTAGTATGTTATTGCAACTTTGCAATTGGTCTTCATATTTTATTTTGTATAGTTTTTGAATTATTACTTGCCTTTCTCTTTTGACTCTTTCCAGCTTTCACTGACCCCAGCAGCCACAAACCTATTGCTCTGTGAGGCTACAATAATATTGTTATCTTTTATTGCTTCTTTTTCTATTTAGGCCCTCCTTTACTCATATCCCTGTCTCTCTTTCAAACCACTGCCTGGCTGCTAGGTTAAATTGGACCCGAGGAACTAGATAACTGCCAAAAACTGGAGAGCTGCTGCACAAAAAGATAAATGAATCAAAAATCGCAAATAATAAAAATTGAAGACCATCTGCAAATTGTCTCAATCTACACCATGCTAAAAGTTATTTAAAGCTGAAAAACCTCTTTAAATTGCTTATGTCAGTGTCCCATTAGGCCCTCTGTTGCAATGTCCCTGTTATATGTATAAACAGTGCTGTACAGTACATATAGGAAATATTTCCCAAGGGCTGCAGTAATAATTCATTAATTTAATTATATAACGGCACACTGAAGTCCAAACCAGGCCCGATCACCAACATCACTGCTCATCATCACTAATGCTCTTGTGGCCTACCCCCAGAAGTGTAGAGGCTGTTTAACAGCAAGAGAGAGAGACAACATGATGGCTCTGTTTTGCACCTAAATTCACATCATATCTACCCCTGAGTATGTGGCTCTGTGACAATCACTTTTCGGCCCGCATACCTAGATAAATAGTACTCTCCTTTGGTGAGATATAATTCATTGGTTTAATAAATTGATTATTAATAATTTGATTATGACTGAGGACAATTTAAACAATTAATTAAAATTGAGTGATAATATACTGGTGATATAAAGTGCAGTGCTAATAAATATAAGTTAATAATAGACTTAAGTAGATTCTAAAAATATTTAAAGTGACCATCAATTGAAAAGGATAAACACACCCAACTGCTTGATTAATAAGAATAGGAGGAATAATAAAATTGTAGATGGTGGAGTCTACAAAAGCATGGCCTCTAGAGAAAGTAGTAAGGGAAGAAGTACAAAAGGAAGGTAAACCGAGCAGCAGGCTAAAGCTTTTCACCACCACACTAGTTTTCAAAGTATTGGATCGTGATAACGTTATGTAATAAATTACCATTAAAAGGCTTTCAAATAAAGTGAGTGAGTGAGTGAGTGATGCCGACACGTTCCCAATATAGAGCTTTGTCAAGGCAAGACTGTACTAATGGCACGTGACTCGTCACTCTTTCGCATACCGTACTTTCTTAATGTACGTACTACTGGCACGTCAGTTAGTCTATTCAGCTTCAGATGCGAGACTGGCGCATCACTGTATATTCAGCATTGCAGGGGAATACAAGGCCTGTACTATTATTGTTACGGTAATTTTCATAGAGATACTGCAGGCCGCAATTGGCCCCAGGACCACACTTTGGGCCTGTCTGTGTTGTGTGACTCGAGTATAAGCCGAGGTACAGTTTTTCAGCACATTTTGGGTGCTGAAAAACTCGGCTTATACTTAAGTATATACGGTATATATGCATATACTGTATATGTTATATTGTTTGAAATATACCAATAAAACATGAATTAAAAAAAGGAGTTGTTTAGTATGATGTAGAGAGCGATAATTTAATTTTTTATTATTTGTGGTTTTTGAGTTATTTAGCTTTTTATTCAGCAGCTCTCCAGTTTGCAAATTCTGCAATCCGGTTGCTAGGGTCCAAATTACCATAGTAACTATGAATTGATTTGAATGAGAGACTGGAATATGAATAGGAGAGGCCTGAATAGAAAGATGAGTTATAAAAACTAGCAATAACAATTTTTTGTAGCTTTACAGAGCTTTTGTTTTTTAGATGGTGTCAGTGAACCCATATGAAAGCTGGAAAGAGTCAGAAGAAGAAGGCAAATAAATAAAAAATAAATAATGAAGACCAAATGAAAAGTTGAATTGGCCATTCTATAGCATACTAAAAGTCATATTAAAGGTGAACCACCCCTTTAAGTGGAAAATATAAATTTAAAAACCTTAGTGAAATATATTTTCCTATTTGGGATCAAGTACAAGGTACAGTTTTATTATTACAGAGAAAAATTCAAATTATTTGATTAAAATGGAGTCAATGGGAGATGGCCTTCCCGTAATTTGGAGCTTTCTGGATAAAGGGTTTCCGGATAATGCATGACATACCTGTAACATATTCTGTAGCACTGCATACCTCCCAACATTTTGGAAGTAGAAAGAGGAACAAAAAGATCTGCCGTGTCCATTTTGGTGGCCACATCCCCTAGTTACCATGTCCATTTTACAAAATTTGTCAAGTTATGAAAGTTTGAACACTTTTCTGTGGTTTTTATGTGTTTTTAGAGTTTTAATAAGGGTGAAATGCCCTTTGCCCCTAGTCTGGTCTCACTTTCATCTGCAAAAAGCGCTATGGGATTGCTGGAGTACCTCCTATTAATAAAAATGATTCATTAAAAGTATCAGTAAAAATATATCCAATCCAATCGGATGTATGTCATGTGAAAAGATCCAGGTTTGCGTTATTAGGGGCAGAGCACCACCTGGTGACAATGTTAGATTGCAGCACGTTGGAAGAAATGTATAAACACCACATTCTTCTTCGATTCCAAATAACTAAACTCAAATTTAAATTGTGTGTCCTGGAATACCTGGGGCTTTAAGCAATGTATTATGTGCTCCACAGTTCTGGACTCCCTTTAAAAATCTTATGGTGAATTGTACAATTTAAACTAACAAACCCAAATCCAGCAAGAATCAAGCTCCTTCTTTTTAATCTCTGTGTACACATCATGCTGAAAATGTATTCACTCTAGTTTAGGGAAGTGACAATATTCATTAGAAAATTCACTGGAATTGGAATTGGAACAGTAGTGACAGATAAAAAAGGATCTATATATATATTAATCAGATCAGAATATATCAGAATCAGATATATGGAAATACCATTATTGTGTTCAATGTAAATGTCCCACAACCCTTCAATTTCAATCTTATCCTGAGTGGCATATATAGGGCAACATTCCACTATTTGGCTGGGAGATTTTAATGCAGTGCTGGACCCATCACTAAGTAGACTCTGTCCTCTCTCCAGTGACACAATGGCCCTGATATATTAGAACTAAAACTTCAAAATGTATTAAGTATAAAAACCATGAAAAAAACTACAAAAACTCTCCAAGTAAAAGTTGGGTCCTATAAAAATCAATGTGAGCTGCGCTGATCGCTGATCATATCAGACCATTTTTAATCAGTTTAGTGGTTTTCTGATTTTTCTTGCTTATAATTGTCAGAAAAAACATTATTCGAATTGGTCACCCTGGGCCCTGGGCACTTGGTTACATTAGTATTCTGTGTCAGTCATTGACAGCAGCTCTACGTGTTTTTATAAAAAGGTAACCAATTTTGGAGTTTTTTTAATCAGCGAAGAACTCAAAATAAATTCCTAGCAAGGGCAATTCCATGCTTCTTGCCGCCTCCTGCAATGCAGCCCCTCACTCCCCAGCGCTTACCTTTTTTGTGCGGTCCAGGGGAGGCGCAAATAGCTTTTTTTGCAGGACAGTCCCAAACCTGGTATATGAATGGAGGACAAGCTGATCAGGGAAATATTGGGGCTCTTTAGAGCTCATGAGCTAAGGATAAGTGTGCAATGGTCTTACTACTCTGGTTGCTGGGGGACTTGATTTTAAATGCACTACAAACTTATAATGCTCACATAGTGTAGGACTCACGTACAATGAGGGGCCTTGACGTGGCATGTGAGCTTACATATTTTGGCCAAAGTGTGGTACAACAGACCATTATGTTGCATAGTTATTTAAGGAGACAATACATATTCCAAAACTGATAGAAACACACAAGTAAACTTTACACAACAAAAAGAACTCTCTGGTGTATTTTTGGCTGAGACATGATTTTTTGTAGATCATTTACTATTCTGTACTATTCTGTCTGTCTTTATATGTATATGCCAATACAGTCTCTATCTATCTATCTGTCTGTCTGTCTGTCTGTCTATATATATCCCACTCTCTCCCCCCCACGCTATCTATCTCTATCAAATTTTGGATCGTAATTTATAGAGAGAAATAAAAAACGCCACTTGATGAATAAGCGATTCTTATTAGTGGCAGAAAATCTTGTGACTTGCAAATTATGGTGTATGCATCATGCAGCCATCAAGTTTTTTCCAGTAAATACATTAATAAATTGGCGGATTTATATCTAGCTTATTTTTGCACGTATTTTTGTATGTATAATTCATACGAGCCTTAATAAATGTCACATTTTGACAATCTCTCCTTACAACTGAGACTTTTAATCTGATTATCATTTTATAACAGTTCTTCGGTCTTTCTGTCTTTTATGAATATGCCTATTAAGGATTGATGATCAAAACTGCATTGCATTTCTAGATGGGGCCTTACTAGTGCTTTGTAAATAAGGAGAAAGACCCTCTTTAAACCTGAGATGACCTAAAACATGTACAATGAACAGAAGTCTCTGTGAAAACATAAATCTGGTTAAGTAGTGAAACTGTGGAAGTGGCGCTCCCTGTTCATTAAAGGGGTTCACCTTTAAAATAACTGTTAGTATGATTTTGACAGTGATATTCAGAGGCAATTCACAATTGGTTTTAATTTTTTATTATTTGCCATTTTTTATTATTTAGCTTTTTATTCAGCAGCTCTCCAGTTTGAATTTTTAACAGCTATCTGGTTGCTAGGGTCCAAATTACCCTACCAAACAGGTAGTGGTTTCAATGAGAAACAGGAGTATGAGTAGGAGAGACCTAAGTAGAAGAGTAGTATTAAATACCAATAACAACAACATTTAGTCTCTTAACCAGGGGTGCTTCGCCAATGAGGCGAGTTGAGGCTGTCGCCTCAGGCGGCAGCGCCCCACTAGGTACCAGGGGCAGAAAAAATTCTGCTCCTGGTACTTTAAGAGTGAATTTCTGGGGGAGGGGGGGCAGCAGCAACTGCTGCTGCCTCAGGCGGTGGAGGGGCTAGGATCGCCCCTGCTCTTAACAATACAGCCCATAACACAATAGTTTATGGGCTGCCGGGGGTCTACTCTGTGACCCCCATTTGAAAGCCAGGTCAGAAGGAAAAGTCAAATAAATTAAAATCTATGAAAACTGAAGGATGAACACAGTAGCAGTTCCATGTATAAATACCTCCAGAATTCATAGTAGGATGGCATAGGGGCAGTTCCATATATAAAGGCCCCCAGAATTCATAGCAGTATGGCACAGTGCAATTCCATGTATTATACACCCCAGAACCCATTGCAGGATGACAAAGGGGCAGTTCCATATATAAACAACCCCAGAATTCATAGTAGGATGGCACAGCACAAATCCATTTATAATACCCCCAGAACCCATAGCAAGATGGGAAAGCAGCAATTCCATGTATAAATACCCCCAGAATTCATAGTAGGATGGCACAGGGGCTTCCATGTATAAATACCCCCAGAAATCTTAGTAGGATGGCAATTCCATGTATAAATACCCCTAAAACCCATAGCAGGATGGCAAAGGGGCTATTCTATGTATAAATACCCCCCAGAACCCACAGCAAGATGGAAAGGGGCAATTCCATGTATAAATACCCCCCAGAACCCTTAGCAGGATGGCAAAGTGGCTATTCTATGTATACATACACCCCAGAACTCACAGCGGGATGGCAAGGGGCAATTCCATGTATAAATACCCACCAGGCCAGAACCCATAGCAGGAAAAGAGACAAGTAGATGAGCACATTGACTCACCCTCACCTAGATCCTAGTGGAAAGGTGGAATGCCTGACGGCTGGGCGGCGTCAAGGTGTGCGAGTGTGACAGGATTTGGTAAGTCAAGTCTCAAGTGCAGCAGGCACCGTGTGTGAAGCACACATCCCCTTGGGATGTGTGACAGTCGGGTACAACAAGCGCCGCAGATCAAGAGGATTTGGTAAGTCAAGTCTTACCAAGTCTGGCACAGGCCAGCGCGGCACTGTGTGTGACGCACCAAAGTGATACTCTGATGCACGGCTCCTCTTCCGGGCTCCCTCTCTGCAGACTGCGGCAGACGGGGCTTCCTTTCCTTCACTGGCCATTTCCACTGCACCGGTTTAGGGGGGTGGTTTGAAATGTAAGTCGATCGGCCGGGGTAGGGAGACAGCCCGGACACACACCAGCACCAACTGCCTATTTAAAAATAAAAAGTCAGCAGTGGGCCAAAATAAGTGGGCCCTGGGCAGATGGCCACTTTGCCCGTTTATTAAAGCGACCCTGGGTACCTGGTACTTACTAGCCAGTGCCTCCATCTAGTGGGATGGGGGTGGCCCCACTAGGAATACAGTAATAAAACACAGACAGTTTTTGTTAAACTGAATAACTGTTTATCTAAAAGAAATGGCCAACTAATACAGGCAGCACTCCTAAACAGGTGGCAATAGGGCCTCACTGTCTGACTAAGCAGGCGCTAACTATCTGCCTAACTAAAGGAATTCAAAGTCCTTTAATGTATTCCCAACAACACAGTCTCTGAATCTTCAAACTCTCCTTTAGGATACTGTCCCTTTAAACAGAATACTCACTCCAAAAGTCTCTTTGGATGATTCACCCAGAGCCTTCAGGCGAGCCCTGCAGTGTGACTACCAGCCCCTTGGGATGTTCAGATGGAAATCTACTGCTGATGTTGGTTCCTCCAATCTGGATATCTTTCACACTTTCTATCACTCCAGGCACAGTATGTGGCGTCCCTGTGCCAGCCTGATCTGAATCTCTGCTTTTGGTGGGGCCTTCCAGCTCCTCTCTCTCTCTCTCTCTGTCCACCGTGTGATTCTTTCTGCCAGGCTTTTTACTTCTGCCAGGTTCTGCTACTTCCTCTTCCTGCCAGCCACTTACTAGCTGCTGTGTAATTTCCTGCAGCACTGAGATCTCTGTACAGCTGGTTGCTAGGTAACAGCTTACAGCACACAGGCTCTGTGCCTGCTCCCATACACGGATAAGTGAAAGGGTTTTGCACTACTTCCATACACTATATTTTAATTGGTTCCTGCTTCATGTCAAAATGTAAAATAAGAACTTACAATTTTTTTTAGATTTTTATAAATAATGGCTAATGGTACAATGGGATGCGCTCCCATCTGATCTTCTATGTCTTGACACTGGCAGGCGCTAAGAACATGAAAGTATGACTTTTCACACCGATATCCGCTGTGTGAAGGTCTGGACCGAGATTCAAAGGACAGCTAAACAGTGACTGTCTATATGGCATCCTACAGAAGCTCCTCTGCCATTTGGCAGATCCACAGATCTGGCTCCATGTGTCGGCACACAGGGCAATGCTGTGTCTGTCAGTTCAGGGACACAGAAGAGCAGATTGAAGGTCCTCAGCTTCTCTCGCCTGAGAAAACACAGGCAGAAAGAATAGCATTATTCTCATCTCACAGCATCTCCTTTCTTGACTACTGCTCTGTTGCAACTCCCAGGACATTGTTTAATTCAGTTATTGCTGCCTAATGAACAACAAACCACCACTTCCTTTCAGTATTTTAACACAAATTATTATACTTAGCTGTACCGACTCTGAAATGTTGTTCAGTTGAATAAAGTTTACCTTTAAAAAAATGCATTCAAGTCATTCTCATCATTCATCAGATTCATTGATGTCTTTTGCAGGTTGCTAGTGTCCAATAAGAGCTAAAAGAACTGCAGATAGACTAGACCAGTGATCCCCAACCAGTAGCTCGTGAGCAACATGTTGCTCTCCAACCCCTTGGATGTTGCTCCCAGTGGTCTCAAAGCAGGTGCTTATTTTTGAATTCCAGGCTTGGAGGCAAGTTTTAATTGCATAAAAACCAGGTGTACTGCCAAACAGAGTCTCAATGTAGGCTGACAATCCACATAGGGGCTAATAAATAGCCAATCACAGCACTTATTTGGCACCCCAAGAACATTTTTCATGCTAGTGTTGCTCCCCAACTCCTTTTACTTTTGAACGTTGCTCACGGGTTCTAAAGGTTGGGGAACCCTGGACTAGACTATATTACAGAACTGGATGAAAAACACAAGGGTTCCCTTAAATTGTTTTTAATACATGCCATAGTACTCACCATGATGAATAACATATCACTTGGAAGCTGAGCTGAGTTAAATTAATTATTTAGTCAATTAATATAGAATGAGGAGAGTACTTCAAAGTAGCAAAATGCTGTGATTTATTAAAGACTTCTACACAACATGTTTCGGGTCTTACATACCCTTTTCAAGTGTCAAGGGTTAAGGGTATGTAAGACCCGAAACATGCCGTGTACTCGTCTTTAATAAATCACAGAATTTTGCTACTTTGAGTGCTCTCCTCTTACTATATTAATTGACTAATTGAAGCTGGGATAGCGGTAGCCGAGACGACGATTTGATGCATTCACAGTGAATAGGCAGTGCGGAGAACTTTTTTGCTTAATTAAATTAATTATTATTGCAAACATACCATGTAAGGAGAAATACATGTGAATAAAAAGAATGAAACATATACAACAACTTAAAAAAAAATCCAAAAGAAAAATAAATGTTGTATACTCATATATATTTATATATATATAAAAGGTATCTATTTAACAGAACAAACGTTAGCATTGCAGATGTATAGCATTGCACCACATTCTCTTTTTTTGTGTTTATTGTTAACATCGTTTCCACATGGAAAAAAAATAGGATTGTTGAATTTATTACTTAATATATGGTCAGTGAGTGGTCAACACTTACACATAGCTTACTAGGCAACAGAAGAGGAAAGCTGAAAACAGTGTATTCCCTCTGCTGGGAAGCGTGTTGCAGCTGTGAAATATTTTTTTTTATCCATTGCTGGATAGTTACATAGTTACATAGTTAAATTGGGTTGAAAAAAGACAAAGTCAACCCCTCCAAATGAAAACCCAGCATCCATACACACACCACTCCCTACTTTTAATTAAATTCTATATACCCATACCTATACTAACTATAGAGCTTAGTATCACAATAGCCTTTGATATTATGTCTGTCCGAAAAATCAAGCCATTCTTAAAATGGATGTTGATCTTAATTAGTTGTTTAACCTTTTAAAGGAACAGTTCAGTGTAAAAAATAAAAACTGGGTAAATACACAGGCTGTGCAAATTAAAAAAAATTCTAATATAGTTAGTTAGCCAAAAATGTAATGTATAATGGCTGGAGTGACTGGATGTCTAACAGAACAAAACAGAACCCAACCTGCTTTTCTAAGTCAGTCAGCGACATGGGACATAACTGTTCCGTGAATTTGCAATTGATCCTCAGCATTCAGCTCAGATTCAAAAGCAACAGTTATGACACATGTGCCCTCCCCCTCAAGTAACCGAATCAGTGGAAACCAAGAAAGCTGAAAGCTGCATGTAGTGCTCTGGCTATTATGTTAGACATCCAGTCACTCCAGCTTTTATATATTACATTTTTGCTAATTATATTAGAAAACTGTTTTATTTTGCACAGCCTATTTACCCAGTTTTATTTTTACACTGGACAATTTCTTTAAGTACTATTAAATTGTAAAGGCTATGTGCAGCAAGTTCACAGTGCAGCATAAAAGGGGTTAAATCTTATTTTATTATTTTCCATTTGTAATTTTCAAATGAACATGTCAGGGGGTAAAGGTATAATCTTGCAAAACATTTTCATAAGTAGACTTTGCTTGTAAGTTCTGACTTTTACAAGATTACCCTTTTCTTGTGTCTTTTTCCCATAATCCCAAGTATCTCTCCCAAAGATTGTTTTCCTACATAAGGGCATGATCTAGAGCTTTCATACGAGACAAGGGTTTTGCTAACTTGCATTTCATGATTTAAACAAAACAGATAATTCCTGTAGTAGGTATGTGATCAGTTACTTATAAGAACAATGGTTTTGTATCATAATTTTATGCATAAGTTGTGTGCCTTTTTTGTAGCCAGAGGGCATTGGCGATGGGCTAAAAATACTTTTTTCCCCTTCAAAGATTCTCAAATTCAGGGATAACGTCCACTGTATCCTCTTGTCTTTTCTGCACATGTCCAATGGCTGTAATAGAATAGTCCAGTGTCTCTGTCTCAGCCTTTTGGGGGGTTGAAACTGTTTTGTTACCCCTTCAGATTTGTTGTATGCAGAGTATATTAAGAGTACAGAAAGTCCTACAAATATATTCAGGACCTCTCCTTGCCTGAAAAGTCCTTAGTTCTCATCTGAAAAGAACGATGCATGGATGATCCCTGGACTGGCACAACCCCCCGGGGGAGTATAACTATCCCCCTCTGAGAGTTCTGAGAGCTCCCCATATTCACTGTTGTAAAATGTCTGGCCCCCAGTATGAGCTGGATATGAAGCCTGACTCCTGTGGTATGGGGATGAGTGTTGTGGTGGTAAATCCTTGTTTCTCCGAGACCCTTTACTGCTGATGAAGAGAAGAAGAGTGCATAATTATCAGTCTGTTTACAAAATAAAAAGGGGAGATGATGGCTCAGTAAAAACTTGGTATTGAGGACTAATTATGTCAGTAAATATTGCAGCAAAAGTAGCAAAAGAAAATGATAGTGGTGGGGCAGGAAGAACATTTACACTGTCCTAAACTAATTTACATACAAATGCCATAGCCATACAATTACTGCTGAATGAGCAGCTATGTGTCTATCAGTACCTGTGTCCTCCTCCTGTTCTGTGCTCTTTTTCTATCCTTTCCAGTTCTTCCGATGCCAGCACCATTCCACTGTCTGTCTGACTGTCCTGTTTTAGCAGAAAACATAGCAAGATGAGAACATTAATTTCTGTCCAAATACTTTATTCCACTGTGGTCAAAAATAATATGTCCATTGCCAACCCATGTTTGCTCTTAAAGCACAAGGAAAGCCAGATTCACATGGGGTGCCTGCACCCATTCATGGCAAGTGCAACTGCATAAATTTCGATATATCAGTTTCAATTGTGCAACTCCCTGTGGTGACCAAATTTATGCTGGGATTATGGAGAAAATTCTGCATTGTGAGCAAAAAAAAAAAAACCCCAATTGCATCCTTAATTACAAATTAAATTACCTTTTACATATTTTAGACCGACCTTTTCTGTTTTGGCATAAAAAAAATTACAACAGTCCAGGTAAAGTCCCCCATCTCTCAGGAGGATGGGGCTATAAAATATAATAGGACAAAGGAACTATAATATGGATTAAAGGGACATATGCATTTATAGAGGAGCTTTTACTTGTTTAGTCTGTATATTTAGTCTTGCCAGAGGAGCAAGTGTCTTTTTGGCAGGTTCATTGCAAGTTCCTCCCCACCTCCAATAGCCTCTCTATTGTGTTAAAATCTCACTAAATATGGTTGAAGAAGATATAGCCTTGCATTCCAGGGGAGCAACAGAATATTATTGTGATATAAACAGCAAAACTGGACTGTAAATGGCACTTTCCATAGTAGGAAAGCTTGATTGAGCAGTTTACAATGCCTTATTGACAAATAGCATGGTTGAGTTGTTTGCGTTTTGCACACAAATAAACCATTTACGTCTTAAAAAGTATAAGAATAAAGTAAATAAACCTATTTGTCAGAAGCATCAACTACAGTTAAGGGCATTTATTTAAATAGCAATGGTTCCCCTTTATGTTTCCTCATTGCTAATATAGATACAGGGAATACCTTACTTTTTTGTGATCATAGTTAGAAAAATTCTGGAGGAAAATTTGATGGTATAACAACTATACTGTATATACCAAATATAAATGTCAGTCTCCTTTGATATTTTTGAGACAGGAAATCATATGACCGGTAATTGTACCAATACCTATAGGCGTCCTATAATCAACTACCAGGTCCCAGATGAAGCAAAAACAGAAAACCCATAGCTGATGTGTGGCTGAGGAATACATCTACATCATTTATAGATCATTTTTATTTCTAATAAGTCTTAATTTTATTTTTAAATTGTTCAAGAACGGAAGAGGTTGGACTTACTTGGTGACTTTTAGAAGCCATGCTTGTCATGGGTAACTCCTCAAAGGTTTTGAGCTGTGAAGGGCAGCGGATTTGGTTGCCCCCAGTGAAACATCCAGGAAATGATACACAGTTATAGTATCTGCAGAGTGGAAACATATTATTAGGCAAGGCCAACTCACAACCAATCACATTTTGCTACTGCACAATTACTTGAATGTAAACGTAGTTAAGTAGGGATGAAATCCAAGTTTCCATCAAATTGTTTGACAGCTGCCAAACCGAATACAGGTATGGGACCTGTAATCCAGAATGCTCGGGACCTGGGGTTTTCTGTATAATAGATCCAGGCCCGGATATGTGGAAAGGGTACCAAAGTCCGGGTCTAGGGCGGCAGGATTTTAGGGGGCTGCATGCTGACCAACCACACCCACATTGGTTAAAAAACACTGGAGATGTGCAGGAGATACAATGATTTTTTACATTTCCATTGCTCCAGTCAAAATAATAAAAATTTGCACAAATACAGGGGAGGAAACAGGGTCGACGAACAGCAGTGGGCCTAGGGGCGCCCACTATGTAAATCCGACCCTGAATAGATCTTTCTGTTATTTGGATCTTCATACTGCAAGTCTACTAGAAAATCATTTAATCATTAAATAACCCAATAGGCTGGTTTTGCTTCCAATGAGGATTAATTATATAAGTTTGCATCAAGTACAAGGTACTGTTTTATTATAACAAAGAAAATGGAAATAAAAGAATTTTTGAATTATTTGGATAAAATGGAGTCTATGGGAGATCGCCTGTAATTCAGAGCGTTCAGGATAATGGATCCCATACCTGTACCCATTTCCATATGAAAATATGACAGTAATTGTTTCTTATTTTATTTTAAGAAAGAATCTATTAATATGAAATCTAATATCGATGAGGTATTTTCTAAAAATTCAGTGATTAACAACGATTTGTTTTTTAACCACTAGATGGTGATATTTAGTAACACTGCTAAAACCTAAATCATACAGATTCATTTTTTAGAATTTTTTTTTACTTAACCTAAAAGTTGCCAATGTTTTTCTTCAATTCAAAAACCTGTTCGGGTAAAATTATGAAGATTTTCGGGGGGTTTTTTGGTACAAAACCACGTATGATTAGTAAGCTTTAACAGTTGCCTTTCGGGCCTTGAATTGGCCCCAAAGAGTGAGTGAGAGAGAGAGAGAGAGAGAGAGAGTGTGTGTGTGTGTGAGTTTCATCAAGTCATATGATGAATGCCATCAATAAGAATTGATTAAAACGGATGACATCACTTATAACACTTTAAATAGTTATATATTTCTCACACACACACACACACAAATCTATATTGTAAGATATGTGTGCAAAAAGGGCATGATATTGTATGTATTTCACCAGCATTAGGCTAGTGAAATGAAGACTCCAGGGAAAGTCTGTGTTGCTACAGCAAGTAAAGTTGTGTAATTTGTGAATCGGCTTAGGAAAAGCTGGATAATGGGTCCATAAAGTGAATGGAAGAGACAGGGTGGGCTTCCATTCCTTGATCCAGTAAGGGTTTTCAGCTGCCAAGCTAGAAACAGTTAGGTAATTAAGCTACAATGAGCTGTAGTTAAAAGGAGGTGTGAGACTACACCTCAGAGCTTCCCCCTCGAGACCTTCTTGAGTGGAGGAGGGCGAGGGGCCGTGAGATCTTCCTTGAGTGGAGGGAAGGCAACTAGCTGGGAAAAGAGAGTGATTCCCCCTGTGTTAAAGAGTTGGAAAGCTCCTAAAGGTCTGGAGAGTGAAAGAGAGAAGCCCCTCCCAGGAGACAAGAGTGTCTTTAATGAGTCCCAGAGAGGATTCTGGGACCCATGTCCAGTGTAGGCTGTAAGTGCTGGAAAACGTGAGTGTATGTGAACACCAGTGAGGATGTGAAAGCAGAACTGTTAATGTGAAGCAAGTGTGCTGAACCTGCTCATGATTTTGTTCCAAATAAAAGCCAGCCAAGCTGCATTTGAACATAAAGGAGATGTCAGTCTCCATTTTCTGTGCTAAAAACCATGCCGTGGCTGTGGTTTTCTCTACAGGAAGCTAACAATAAATATAAATATATATAATAATAAATATATAAATATATAAATAAATATGGAAAAAAATATACACACATATCTATATATATATATATCTATATATATATATATATATCTATATAGACACTTGTGTTAAGAATAAGTTTTTTGGTTACATTTCTACATGGCAAATTATTTACTTGTATGTGTAGTAGAGTACAGTCATGATATGCTGCTGATTCTGTGTAGAGATGTCGCGAACTGTTCGCCGGCGAACTTGTTCGCGCGAACATCGGGTGTTCGCGCTCGCCGGAAGTTCGCGAACGTCGCGCGACGTTCGCCATTTTGGGTTCGCCATTGTTGGCGCTTTTTTTTGCCCTCTCACCCCAGACCAGCAGGTACATGGCAGCCAATCAGGAAGCTCTCCCCTGGACCACTCCCCTTCCCTATAAAAACCGAAGCCCTGCAGCGTTTTTTCACTCTGCCTGTGTGTGCTGAAGAGATAGTGTAGGGAGAGAGCTGCTGCCTGTTAGTGATTTCAGGGACAGTTGAAAGTTTGCTGGCTAGTAATCGTTTTGATACTGCTCTGTTATTGGAGGGACAGAAGTCTGCAGGGGTTTGAGGGACATTTAAGCTTAGGTAGCTTTGCTGGCTAGTAATCTACCTTCTACTGCAGTGCTCTGTATGTAGCTGCAGTGGGCAGCTGTCCTGCTTCTGATCTCATCTGCTGACTGCTGCAATAACAGTAGTCCTTGTAAGGACTGCTTTTATTTATTTTTTTGTTGTTTTACTACTACTACTACTACTACTACTATAAGAGCCCAGTGCTATTAGTCTAGCAGTGTTGGGGAGTGGGACTGGTGTGCTAATCTGCTGCTCCTAGTAGTTCAGCAGCACCAACTTTAATTTTTTTTTTTTAATATTCATTTTTTTTTTATTTTACTTTTTTTTATTTTACTACCGCTGTAGTAGTGTATAAGTTGACCTTTTAGGCATTATTTGCCCTGTAGGCATTATTTGCACACTGTTTTCTTCAACCCGCCATCTAGCTGTGTGACCTTGTTCACATTCTGTCTAAATATCCATAATATTACCGTCTCCAGAAAAAACACCGGAGTGACTTTTTTCAAGCAGCCATAATATATTTTACGTAATCCGTATCCACCGCTGTAGTAGTGTATACGTTGACCTTGTAGGCATTATTTGCACACTGTTTTCTTCAACCCGCCATCTAGCTGTGTGACCTTGTTCACATTCTGTCTAAATATCCATAATATTACCGTCTCCAGAAAAAACACCGGAGTGACTTTTTTCAAGCAGCCATAATATATTTTACGTAATCCGTATCCACCGCTGTAGTAGTGTATACGTTGACCTTGTAGGCATTATTTGCACACTGTTTTCTTCAACCCGCCATCTAGCTGTGTGACCTTGTTCACATTCTGTCTAAATATCCATAATATTACCGTCTCCAGAAAAAACACCGGAGTGACTTTTTTCAAGCAGCCATAATATATTTTACGTAATCCGTATCCACCGCTGTAGTAGTGTATACGTTGACCTTGTAGGCATTATTTGCACACTGTTTTCTTCAACCCGCCATCTAGCTGTGTGACCTTGTTCACATTCTGTCTAAATATCCATAATATTACCGTCTCCAGAAAAAACACCGGAGTGACTTTTTTCAAGCAGCCATAATATATTTTACGTAATCCGTATCCACCGCTGTAGTAGTGTATACGTTGACCTTGTAGGCATTATTTGCACACTGTTTTCTTCAACCCGCCATCTAGCTGTGTGACCTTGTTCACATTCTGTCTAAATATCCATAATATTACCGTCTCCAGAAAAAACACCGGAGTGACTTTTTTCAAGCAGCCATAATATATTTTACGTAATCCGTATCCACCGCTGTAGTAGTGTATACGTTGACCTTGTAGGCATTATTTGCACACTGTTTTCTTCAACCCGCCATCTAGCTGTGTGACCTTGTTCACATTTTGTCTAAATATTGATAATATTATCGTCTCTAGAAAAACCACTTGAGTTACTTTTTTTCAAGCAGCATTCATATATTTTACGTAATCCGTATCCACCGCTGTAGTAGTGTATACGTTGACCTTGTAGGCATTATTTGCACACTGTTTTCTTCAACCCGCCATCTAGCTGTGTGACCTTGTTCACATTCTGTCTAAATATCCATAATATTACCGTCTCCAGAAAAAACACCGGAGTGACTTTTTTCAAGCAGCCATAATATATTTTACGTAATCCGTATCCACCGCTGTAGTAGTGTATACGTTGACCTTGTAGGCATTATTTGCACACTGTTTTCTTCAACCCGCCATCTAGCTGTGTGACCTTGTTCACATTTTGTCTAAATATTGATAATATTATCGTCTCTAGAAAAACCACTTGAGTTACTTTTTTTCAAGCAGCATTCATATATTTTACGTAATCCGTATCCACCGCTGTAGTAGTGTATACGTTGACCTTGTAGGCATTATTTGCACACTGTTTTCTTCAACCCGCCATCTAGCTGTGTGACCTTGTTCACATTTTGTCTAAATATTGATAATATTATCGTCTCTAGAAAAACCACTTGAGTTACTTTTTTTCAAGCAGCATTCATATATTTTACGTAATCCGTATCCACCGCTGTAGTAGTGTATACGTTGACCTTGTAGGCATTATTTGCACACTGTTTTCTTCAACCCGCCATCTAGCTGTGTGACCTTGTTCACATTCTGTCTAAATATCCATAATATTACCGTCTCCAGAAAAAACACCGGAGTGACTTTTTTCAAGCAGCCATAATATATTTTACGTAATCCGTATCCACCGCTGTAGTAGTGTATACGTTGACCTTGTAGGCATTATTTGCACACTGTTTTCTTCAACCCGCCATCTAGCTGTGTGAGCTTGTTCACATTTTGTCTAAATATTGATAATATTATCGTCTCTAGAAAAACCACTTGAGTTACTTTTTTTCAAGCAGCATTCATATATTTTACGTAATCCGTATCCACCGCTGTAGTAGTGTATACGTTGACCTTGTAGGCATTATTTGCACACTGTTTTCTTCAACCCGCCATCTAGCTGTGTGAGCTTGTTCACATTTTGTCTAAATATTGATAATATTATCGTCTCTAGAAAAACCACTTGAGTTACTTTTTTTCAAGCAGCATTCATATATTTTACGTAATCCGTATCCACCGCTGTAGTAGTGTATACGTTGACCTTGTAGGCATTATTTGCACACTGTTTTCTTCAACCCGCCATCTAGCTGTGTGAGCTTGTTCACATTTTGTCTAAATATTGATAATATTATCGTCTCTAGAAAAACCACTTGAGTTACTTTTTTCAAGCAGCATTCATATATTTTACGTAATCCGTATCCACCGCTGTAGTAGTGTATACGTTGACCTTGTAGGCATTATTTGCACACTGTTTTCTTCAACCCGCCATCTAGCTGTGTGACCTTGTTCACATTTTGTCTAAATATTGATAATATTATCGTCTCTAGAAGAACCACTTGAGTTACTTTTTTTCAAGCAGCATTCATATATTTTACGTAATCCGTATCCACCGCTGTAGTAGTGTATACGTTGACCTTGTAGGCATTATTTGCACACTGTTTTCTTCAACCCGCCATCTAGCTGTGTGACCTTGTTCACATTTTGTCTAAATATTGATAATATTATCGTCTCTAGAAAAACCACTTGAGTTACTTTTTTTCAAGCAGCATTCATATATTTTACGTAATCCGTATCCACCGCTGTAGTAGTGTATACGTTGACCTTGTAGGCATTATTTGCACACTGTTTTCTTCAACCCGCCATCTAGCTGTGTGACCTTGTTCACATTCTGTCTAAATATCCATAATATTACCGTCTCCAGAAAAAACACCGGAGTGACTTTTTTCAAGCAGCCATAATATATTTTACGTAATCCGTATCCACCGCTGTAGTAGTGTATACGTTGACCTTGTAGGCATTATTTGCACACTGTTTTCTTCAACCCGCCATCTAGCTGTGTGACCTTGTTCACATTCTGTCTAAATATCCATAATATTACCGTCTCCAGAAAAAACACCGGAGTGACTTTTTTCAAGCAGCCATAATATATTTTACGTAATCCGTATCCACCGCTGTAGTAGTGTATACGTTGACCTTGTAGGCATTATTTGCACACTGTTTTCTTCAACCCGCCATCTAGCTGTGTGACCTTGTTCACATTCTGTCTAAATATCCATAATATTACCGTCTCCAGAAAAAACACCGGAGTGACTTTTTTCAAGCAGCCATAATATATTTTACGTAATCCGTATCCACCGCTGTAGTAGTGTATACGTTGACCTTGTAGGCATTATTTGCACACTGTTTTCTTCAACCCGCCATCTAGCTGTGTGACCTTGTTCACATTTTGTCTAAATATTGATAATATTATCGTCTCTAGAAAAACCACTTGAGTTACTTTTTTTCAAGCAGCATTCATATATTTTACGTAATCCGTATCCACCGCTGTAGTAGTGTATACGTTGACCTTGTAGGCATTATTTGCACACTGTTTTCTTCAACCCGCCATCTAGCTGTGTGACCTTGTTCACATTCTGTCTAAATATCCATAATATTACCGTCTCCAGAAAAAACACCGGAGTGACTTTTTTCAAGCAGCCATAATATATTTTACGTAATCCGTATCCACCGCTGTAGTAGTGTATACGTTGACCTTGTAGGCATTATTTGCACACTGTTTTCTTCAACCCGCCATCTAGCTGTGTGAGCTTGTTCACATTTTGTCTAAATATTGATAATATTATCGTCTCTAGAAAAACCACTTGAGTTACTTTTTTTCAAGCAGCATTCATATATTTTACGTAATCCGTATCCACCGCTGTAGTAGTGTATACGTTGACCTTGTAGGCATTATTTGCACACTGTTTTCTTCAACCCGCCATCTAGCTGTGTGAGCTTGTTTCACATTTTGTCTAAATATTGATAATATTATCGTCTCTAGAAAAACCACTTGAGTTACTTTTTTTCAAGCAGCATTCATATATTTTACGTAATCCGTATCCACCGCTGTAGTAGTGTATACGTTGACCTTGTAGGCATTATTTGCACACTGTTTTCTTCAACCCGCCATCTAGCTGTGTGAGCTTGTTCACATTTTGTCTAAATATTGATAATATTATCGTCTCTAGAAAAACCACTTGAGTTACTTTTTTTCAAGCAGCATTCATATATTTTACGTAATCCGTATCCACCGCTGTAGTAGTGTATACGTTGACCTTGTAGGCATTATTTGCACACTGTTTTCTTCAACCCGCCATCTAGCTGTGTGACCTTGTTCACATTTTGTCTAAATATTGATAATATTATCGTCTCTAGAAAAACCACTTGAGTTACTTTTTTTCAAGCAGCATTCATATATTTTACGTAATCCGTATCCACCGCTGTAGTAGTGTATACGTTGACCTTGTAGGCATTATTTGCACACTGTTTTCTTCAACCCGCCATCTAGCTGTGTGACCTTGTTCACATTTTGTCTAAATATTGATAATATTATCGTCTCTAGAAAAACCACTTGAGTTACTTTTTTTCAAGCAGCATTCATATATTTTACGTAATCCGTATCCACCGCTGTAGTAGTGTATACGTTGACCTTGTAGGCATTATTTGCACACTGTTTTCTTCAACCCGCCATCTAGCTGTGTGTATTATCGTTTCCAGAAAAACCAACTGAGTTTTTGTTGTTGTTGTTGTTTTTTTTAAAAATAATGCCAGGCAAAGGCAGGCCGCCACGCAGAGGCCGTGCTAGGGGCCGTGCTGCTATGCAATCCTGTGGCCCTAGCAAATTGCCCAGTTTTAAAAAGCCAATGACCCTGAACTCCCAAAATGCTGAAGAGGTAGTTGACTGGCTTACACAGCACACCCCATCCTCTACCGTTTCTAACTTTACCACAACATCCTCCTCATCCTCCACTGCTATGGCCACCCCACGTAACACTTCCTCCACCACCGGTGCCCCTTCTTCACTGGGGTCAGAGGAGTTATTTTCCCATGAGTTTCTTGAACTGAGTAATGCGCAACCATTATTGCCAGAAAAAGATGAAGGAGATGAGGACCTTACACCAGATTTAATTCTGGCAGAGAACACGATAGAGATGGACATAATGAGTGATGAGGAGGAGGTCCCCGCTGCTGCTTCCTTCTGTGATGTGTCAGAAGAAATTGATGCATCTGAGGAGAATGATGATGAGGAGATTGATGTTTTGTGGGTGCCTAGTAGAAGAGAGCAAGAGGAGGGTAGTTCAGATGGAGAGACGGAGAGTCAGAGAGGCAGTAGGAGAATAAGACTTAGAAGAAGCAGGGAGGACAGCCCGCAGGGATCAGTAGGGCAACAACATGTATCGGCACCTGTGTTCAGCCGGCCAACGCACCCGCCATTGCCGCCAATGCCGCCAACTTCTACTGTTACCGCCAGATCGCACACTTCCAAAAAGTCAGCAGTGTGGGATTTTTTTAATGTGTGTGCCTCTGACAAAAGCATTGTAATTTGCAATGAGTGCAGTCAGAAACTGAGCCTTGGTAAGCCCAACAGCCACATAGGTACAACTTCTATGCGAAGGCACATGAGCGGCAAGCACAAAGCACTTTGGGAGCAACACCTCAAAGGCAACAGGCAAACTAAAAGCCACACTCCTTCTGGTCCAGCATCTTACTGCTCTACCTCTGCTCTCCTTGACCCGTCTGAACCACCCTCCACTCCGCCTTCCACCTTGACCACCTGTTCCCATTCCCAGTCATCTGCCACCAGCCAAGTTTCTGTGAAGGCCATGTTTGAGCGTAAGAAGCCAATGTCTGACTGTCACCCCCTTGCCCGGCGTCTGACAGCTGGCTTGTCTGCACTCTTAGCCCGCCAGCTTTTACCATACCAGCTGGTGGACTCTGAGGCCTTCCGCAAATTTGTAGCAATTGGGACACCGCAGTGGAAGGTACCCAGCCGCAATTTTTTTTCTAAAAAGGGAATACCACACCTGTACCAACATGTGCAGAGCCAAGTTACCGCATCTCTGTCACTTAGTGTTGGGCCAAAGGTCCATATGACTACTGACGCATGGTCCTCCAAGCATGGTCAGGGCAGGTATGTCACCTACACTGCCCACTGGGTGAACTTGGTAATGGCTGGGAAGCAGGGAATGGGTAGCTCAACAACAACAGTGGAGTTGGTGT
The DNA here is from genome assembly GCF_017654675.1 of Xenopus laevis. NCBI lineage: Eukaryota > Metazoa > Chordata > Amphibia > Anura > Pipidae > Xenopus > Xenopus laevis. Next base: position 14,628,811 of record NC_054376.1, on the reverse strand, counting down.
CACCGCCACGGATTGCACGCGGTTCTGCCACCACCTCTACTCCTCCATCGCTCTCTACCTCGTCTTCTTCTTCTTCTTACTCTGCTGCTGGGTCCTCCTTCTCCTCCTCCACACCTGTGCACCCCCAGCTCCCCCTAGGCTATTCGACGTGCCAGGTACGCCGTTGTCACGCTGTCTTGGGGATGACGTGCCTGGAAAGCAAAAACCATACCGGATCTGTACTCCTGTCATCTCTGCAGTCACAGGCCGATCGGTGGCTGACCCCACACCAACTGCAGATCGGAAAAGTGGTGTGTGACAATGGAAGCAATTTGTTGGCAGCGTTGAGACTAGGCAATTTAACACATGTGCCCTGCATGGCACATGTGTTAAATTTAATAGTCCAACGTTTTGTCTCCAAGTACCCAGGATTCCAGGACGTTCTCACCCAGTCCAGAAAGGTGTCGGCCCATTTCAGACGTTCCTACACAGCCATGGCACGCCTTGCTGACATTCAGCAGCGCTACAACATGCCAGTCAGGCGTTTGATTTCTGACAGCCAGACTCGCTGGAATTCAACGCTCCTTATGTTGGAACGTCTGCTGCAACAACAAAGGGCCGTCAACGAGTACCTTTTTGAACTGGGTGGTAGGACTGGATCTGCACAGCTGGGGATTTTTTTCCCCCGTTACTGGGTGCTTATGCGCGATGCCTGCAGGCTCATGCGACCTTTTGAAGAGGTGACAAATATGGTCAGTCGCACCGAAGGCACCATCAGCGACCTAATACCCTTCGCTTTCTTCCTGGAGCGTGCCGTGCGACGAGTGACAGATGAGGCTGTAGACCAGCGTGACGAGGAGCTGGAAGCGCACGATTTCTGGTCGGAATCACCAGAACGAACCCAGGCACCTGCTGCAACGCAGGGAGAGGTGCCAGAAGTGGAGTCAGAGGAGGAAGGTGGCTTTGTGGAGGAGGAGGAGGAGGACCAACAGGAGCAGGCTTCCCAGGGGGCTAGTGGTGACCTTTTGGGGACCCCTGGTCTTGTACGTGGCTGGGGGGAGGAGACCGTGGATGATGCAGTCCTTGATAATGAGGAAGCGGAGATGGATAGCTCTGCATCCAACCTTGTGAGAATGGGGTCTTTCATGCTGTCATGCCTGTTGAAGGACCCCCGTATCAAGAGGCTTAAGGAGAAGGACCTGTACTGGGTCGCAACGCTACTAGACCCTCGGTACAAGCATAAAGTGTCAGAAATGTTACCAACATACCACAAGTCCGAAAAGATGCGGCATTTACAAACCAGCCTGCAAAACATGTTGTACAATGCTTTTAAGGGTGATGTCACTTCAGGAACTCATCAACATTCCAGGGGCAGAGGTGCCAGTAATCCTGCCACGAGCACACCTGCAAGGACAAAGCCCTTTGGCCAGTCTGTAACGTCAGACATGCAAATGTTTTTCTGTCCAAGGCAGCGCCACAACCCTTCTGGATCCACCCTCAAAGAACGCCTCGACCGGCAGGTAGCGGACTACCTGGCATTAACTGCAGATATCGACACTCTGAGGAGCGATGAACCCCTGGACTACTGGGTGTGCAGGCTTGATCTGTGGCCAGAGCTGTCACAATTTGCCATGAACCTCTTGTCTTGCCCAGCCTCAAGTGTGCTCTCAGAAAGGACCTTCAGTGCAGCAGGAGGGATTGTAACTGAGAAGAGAACTCGCCTAGGTCACAAAAGTGTCGATTACCTGACCTTTATTAAAATGAATGAGGGGTGGATCTCGGAGGGTTACTGCACACCGGAAGACTTGTTCTGACTTCTATGCAGCTGTCCTTCTCTTCAAGCCTCATGACTCCACACACAGCTGTCCTTTAGCGTCCTCCTCCTCCCTCCGCCACCGTTACAAACTAGGGTGCAAACCCTACTGGTTTAATTTTTTCTGGCCTCTGTGCTTCAGTGGCTGCAACCAAAAAAACTGGGCAAACAATGTCTACAAGGTCAACGTATGGCAAAAAATGACTATTTTCAGCATTTATATGGCATATTTTTTCTGGCAACTGTGCTTCAGTGGCTGCGTCCAAAAAAATGCATATTTTCTGCATTTATATGGCATAATTTTTCTGGCCTCTGTGCTTCAGTGGCTGCAACCAAAAAAATGCATATTTTCAGCATTTATATGGCATAATTTTTCTGGCCTCTGTGCTTCAGTGGCTGCAACCAAAAAAATTTATATTTTCTGCATTTATATGGCATAATTTTTCTGGCAACTGTGCTTCAGTGGCTGCGACCAAAAAATGCATATTTTCAGCATTTATATGGCATAATTTTTCTGGCCTCTGTGCTTCAGTGGCTGCAACCAAAAAAATTTATATTTTCAGCATTTATATGGCATAATTTTTCTGGCCTCTGTGCTTCAGTGGCTGCAACCAAAAAAATGCATATTTTCAGCATTTATATGGCATAATTTTTCTGGCAACTGTGCTTCAGTGGCTGCGACCAAAAAAATTACTATTTTCAGCATTTATATGGCATATTTTTTCTGGCCTCTGTGCTTCAGTGGCTGCGGCCAAAAAAACTGGGCAAACAATGCCTACAAGGTCAACGACGTTGACCTTGTAGGCATTGTTTGCCCAGTTTTTTTGGCCGCAGCCACTGAAGCACAGAGGCCAGAAAAAATATGCCATATAAATGCTGAAAATAGTCATTTTTTGCCATACGTTGACTCAACGTATATGGCAAAAAATGACTATTTTCAGCATTTATATGGCATATTTTTTCTGGCAACTGTGCTTCAGTGGCTGCGACCAAAAAAACTGGGCAAACAATGCCTACAAGGTCAACGTATGGCAAAAAATGACTATTTTCAGCATTTATATGGCATATTTTTTCTGGCAACTGTGCTTCAGTGGCTGCAACCAAAAAAACTGGGCAAACAATGTCTACAAGGTCAACGTATGGCGAAAAATGACTATTTTCAGCATTTATATGGCATATTTTTTCTGGCAACTGTGCTTCAGTGGCTGCAACCAAAAAAACTGGGCAAACAATGTCTACAAGGTCAACGTATGGCGAAAAATGACTATTTTCAGCATTTATATGGCATATTTTTTATGGCAACTGTGCTTCAGTGGCTGCGTCCAAAAAAACTGGGCAAACAATGCCTACAAGGTCAACGTATGGCAGTTGTTTAAAGAGAACAGTAGATTACTAGCCAGCAAAGCTACCTAAGCTAAAATGTCCCTCAAATCCCTGCAGACTTCTGTCCCTCCAATACAGAGCAGTATCAAGCAGATTACTAGCCAGCAAACTTACTATCATCTGTCCCTGAAATCACTAACAGCTCTCCCCCTACACTATCTCTTCCAAGCACACACAGGCAGATTTTTCAGATACATTTTTGCCCTTGATCCCCCTCTGGCATGCCACTGTCCAGGTCGTTGCACCCTTTAAACAACTTTAAAATCATTTTTCTGGCCAGAAATGTCTTTTCTAGATGTTAAAGTTCGCCTTCCCATTGAAGTCTATGGGGTTCGCGAACCGCTCGCGTTTTTGCGCAAGTTCGCGAATATGTTCGCGAACTTTTTTTCCGACGTTCGCTACATCCCTAATTCTGTGTCATTGAATCATTCATTGAGGCTTTTTTCAAATAATAGCAGTGTTCAAAATAATAAAAGTGTGGTGTTTCAAATAATAACAGTGTGTTCCAAATAATAGCAGTGTTAAATTCAATTAGTGAGCTCATTCATTCTGTGAAGCCAAGCTATCTGCAAGAAGCCCCTGCAAAGTTCCATTGTTGAAAGAAAAGACATGCCGAAGAGCTTACAATTTGCCAAAGAACACATTGACTGGCCTATAGAAAATTTTGTGGACTGTATCATGATATGGGGATGTTTCTCATACTATGGTGTTGGGCCTATTTATCACATCATGGATCAGTTTCAATACATCAAAATACTTGAAGATGTCATGTCTCCTTATGCTGAAGAGGAAATGCCCTTGAAATTGGGGTTTCAACAAGACAATGACCCCAAACACACCAGTAAATGAGCAACATCTTGGTTCCATACTAACAAGATTGATGTCATGGAGGGGCCAGCAGAATCCCTTGACCTTAATCCAAGAAAACTTGTGGGGTGACATAAAAAATGCTGTTTCTGAGGCAAAACCAAGAAATGCAGAAGAATTGTGGAATGTAACAGGTGCCAGAAGTTGGTGGATTCCATGCAACACAGATGTGCAGCAGTTCTCAGAAACACTGCTTATACAACTAAATGAGTTCAGTGATTCAACTGAAAGCAAAATCTTGAAACATTTTTCAGTTTATACAGTGAATGTTTGAGTTTGTAAAGAAGAATGCAGACACTGCTATCTTTTGGAACAGCTCAATATTCCCTTTTCTTCACTTTCTGTAAAGGAAATACACACATTTGATACATTTTTCTTCATGCTTTGATGTGGAATAGAATGTACAGAGTTATGTATATGGGAACAAAAGCTATTATGAGGAATTTGAGCTTTATTCGCTTTTTTAAACACATTGCTGTTATTCTGAACACAACTGTACATACACACACATATACAATATTTTACATCTCTGATATGTGTAAGCAGCATGTGCTCACCTTACAGCTAGATTATGGCAGTGCAGCCTCATGTCACATTCTTCCTCATCAGAGATATGCTGAGGGTAAATAGGGGCTTGTGAAGTTTCAATATCTTCAGAGCTTTGTGAATCATTCAGGGGGATATAGTCTTTTCCTTCCTGTTGGGAACAACAATATATATTGATTCTGAAAAACAAACATTAGCTGTTGCCCTACTGACCGACCACCGACTGAACTAACTGTAGCAATAATATACGAAACTTTATATTGTATATACTGTATACTCAATATATTTAAACGTTTGGATGACTTCTTGACCACGCATAAGGCTATAGGGGCAAATTCACTAAACGACGAATCGCCTAACGCTAGTGTGAATGCGCCAGCGTATCGCATTATCGTTAATTCGCCGATTCATTAACGGATGCTGGCATAAATTCGCTAGTATTACTTTGCACCCTTACGCCTGGCGAATTTGCGCAATGGACGTAACTACGCAAATTCACTGACGCGCAAATTATTCTGAACGCTACCTTATACGCCAGACTTCCTTCGCCACCTCAGACCATTGCTTCAAAAAAAGTTCAAGTCCCAAAAAATGCTGGTGTTTTTTCATTTTTTATGGGTGATAGGCTGAAAAAGATCGAAAAAAATTTTGGGGCTACCCTCCTTTCCCCCTACATTTCCTAACTCATGGCAACTTAACTATACAGTGGGCACATGTGTAGGGCAAAATAAAAAATGTATTTGCTGTTTTGAAGGTTTCCCAGGCTTGTGTAGTGCTGCTACATATACCTCCATTGTAACTTGAATTTGGCGCCGTATGCAAATTAACCATCGCTAGCGTAACTTTGCTTGGCGAATTAATGCTAGTGCAACTTCGCAACCTTACGCTTCCCCTGAGCGCAACTTCGGATTTTAGTGAATTTGCGTAGCGCTGGCGAAAATACGCCTGGGGAAGTGCGGTGAAGCGCGGCGAAGCGGACGCTGGCGCAACAATGAATCTTAGTGAATGTCCCACATAGTGTTCTCAAGAACTACAGTAGGTTTCTTGGATAAATCTCCAGATAAAAATACTTATTCTCTTTATTCTTACATAACACTCCTAATAATTTGCAGGTTTGAACACAAAGTTACTAATCAACGTTCACCTTATGCACCATTCAGCTTTCAATTTTATAACTGCCAAGAGACTAAACGATTTGTCCAAGGGTACAAACATTTGACATAAACAGTGGGGGTTTTGACTCTTAGTCAACCCACTTTACCTGTTGTACATTTTCCTGAAGAAGGTCACCAAGGATCTCCACCAGGTCAATAAATGTTGGCCGTTCCTTGGGATCTCCATGCCAGCAGCTCAGCATGATTCGGTAACTGCACAGAAAATGTTAACATATGCATGATCAAGACTTCTTTTCTACTAAAATGCAAATAAATAACATTTATAGTTGGTGCAAAGTATAAATATCCTTATAATGTTTAATGTAAGTAAGATATCCTAGCCTTGATTATTGTAGTCGCAGAAAACAGAGTTTCCAATTACATATCTTTGGTGGCATATGGGAATATCTTTGATAGGTTAATTTATCCTTCTTTCGGTATTAATTCACTATATCTAGAGCAGCCTATTGGGCAGTCCAGTCCTCTTGGAGTCGTGGTGGAGCATTACAGATGCAGATACAATAACCTGATAGCAACATAAGAAATATCCTAGGCTCTTTTTGGCCATAACTATAGAATTGTTTTAAGCTGATAAAGTACACTGGACTAGTAAGGCAGATAAGAGGTTCCCTGTTAAGCCACTGAAGAAGTCAGAAGTGGTTAAACCAGTGGGGTTCTGCTAAGTGACTAGCTTTTTTCAAAATTCTTCAGAGAGAATAGTGAAAATAAACATTTGATTGGCTGGCATGGGTTCCTGCCATAGTGCAAATTTTGCCCTGCGTTTATAAATGAGCCCCAAATGTGACAACACACAAAGAAATAAATACTTTCACTTACATTTGAGCTGTAGCATATTCTGGCGCTCGCATACGTGTTCCCTCCTTCAGCCGCTGGCAAAACTCTTCATTAATTTGGACTCCAGGGTAAGGAGAAGCCCCTAAAGATAAATAGATTTTAATATAGTATAGTTACTGAGACCCAAAGCATCAGGAAAAGTTCACACATTGCTGGGTATCCAAGATGATCATAAATAGTCAAAAATAACATTAAAGATTTCCAGACAAAAAAATTTTTTTGCACAGAAAGAAAAGAGCAAATGCAGTCTATGAAGTGCAGTTTCACACAGAAATCTCCATACTTTCTACCCACAAAGCAGCATTTTCCCCCATACTTCTGGTCCTGCTCCAAGTTGCATCTGTGGATATAAGGATTGGAGGACTATAGAAGCATAAATCCGACAGCATCTATTGCAACTGTGCCAAACATGTCAACTTTCATTCATATATATATATATATATATATATATATATATATATATATATATATATATATATATATATATATATATATATATATATATATATATATATATATATATATATATTCATTCAAAATTTCTAATGATTTAAAAGTATGGAAAGTTTTTGACTGTCTCTATTCGCTCCTCTTCTTTGTTGACTACTCATACCATTTCAACATGGTATCAGTAATTAAAGGGGTTGTTTACCTTTGACAACTTTTAGTATGATGTAGTGAGTGATATTCTTAGACAATTTGCAATTGGCTTACATTTTCTATTATTTGTGGGTTTTGATATATTTAGCTTTTTATTCATGAGCTCTCCAGTTTGCAACTGCAGCAATCTGGTTGCTAGGGTCCAAATTATGCTAACAACCATGCATTGATTTGAATAATAGACTGGGCTAGGAATAGGGGAGGGCCGGATATAAAAATGAATAATAGAAGTAGCAGTAGCAATAAATTTGTAGCCGTTCAGAGCATTTGTTTTTTAGATGGGGTCAGTGACCCCCATTAGTGGCAGTAGACAATAAACTACTACCAAAACACTATAATGTTTCTTCAGACCTATAGAAAATAAAAATGCAGCGGATGAGCTTTCTATCAACACTTATTTAACATTTTAGCCATACAGGCTTAAAACTTTATATTTTTCATGGCACAAGGTGATTTTTTTCATGTAATACACTTTGTTTTTAGCACTTATAAATATCTACACTGATAGAATTCATTTACACACAAACTTTTTTACATTGAAAGAAACTACGAGTAATATATTTTTATCTCTGTTTGCAATTTACCTCTCTTGGAATTTTTGTATAAACTGTTATACTATGTGCTCTCTCCAATTAGATTGTTTGTTCTATGTCCTCTCACCAGTTAGACTGTCTGTCTTATTAGACAGATTAGATTAGACTTGTCTCCACTGGATGTGGTTCAGTATGATGCACTATATGTAATGCATATCTATTGGTTCTCGTTTATATAACGAGGTCTGTTCTGATTGATAAAGAACCACTATGATGTAATGTATGCAAATACATTTTAATAGGTCATTACCCCTATAAAAGGAATGTATTGAGGGGGGACCTTTAGCCTATGAGTAAGTTCCCACTTTAGGCACGAAACCTGTTAGGATTCTACATGTCCTAATAAAGCTTTTTTAACTTTATCAATATTTTGGCTACTATTTTACTATTGGATGGACTCTTCCCAAGCTGAATTTTCTACATATCACAAAACTGGTTGGTTAACATGTGGACTGGGAGTTACCTTGTAAACTATACTATTGCTGTTATTTTTTATTTTTTGTCTTTTGTTGATAACGGAGCCACACACCACTATCTAAGCACCTATTTATATATGAGCTTTCTCAACTCCCTAGTTTTAAATGTATAGACCAGGAGTGCCTATACTTAACTAATGCGAGGTCTTCTTTAAAGGAGAAGGAAAGCTACAGAGGCATTTTATTGCCAATAGATTAGCTGCAATAGTGCAAGCTAGAATGTTATATTTATTCTGTAGAATGTTTTACCATACCTGAGTAAAAAGCTCTAGAAACTCTCTGTTTGTTTAGGATAGTAGCTGCAGTATTAACGTGGTGTGACATCACTTCCTGCCTGAGTCTCTCCCTGCTCTGGGCTCAGATTACAGTAGAGAAGGGAGGGGGGGGGAAGAGGAGCAAACTGAGCATGCTCTTGCCCAGGGCAATGTGGTTTAAGCTGAAGGCAGGAAGTCTGATACTGAAGCCCATGAGTACACAACAGAAGGAAAGAAATGCAGTGTTTCTTTTGACAGGGGACTCAGAGCAGCACTACTTTGGGGGTTTACTGGTATATTTAGATGGACCTTTCTGTTAAGGCTTACTTAGTTTTAGCCTTTCCTTCTCCTTTAAGTGATGTTGTCCCATTATAATCTACATCCATAAAAGTATTGTTGCCATTCTTTTCCATTGGAAATATTACTTAAATATTTATTTATGAGAAAATGTATATTGTTATATTTAACAAACAACTATTTTGTATGTAACCTTAACATAATAAATATCTGAATGAAAAGCATGAAATAGGAGTGTGATTTAGGCAAGATATTTGTTGATAGTGTCTTGAGATCTACTGATCACAAGCTAAAGGTTTACTGGTAGATCTTGAGCTACCTTTTAGGCACCTTTAATATAGACCATTTCAGTCTGTAAATCAATTAAACTCACCCAGTGAGAAGATTTCCCACAGCAGTACCCCAAACGACCAGACATCACTCTGGGTTGTATACAACTTATCAAAAATGCTCTCTGGTGCCATCCACTTCAGTGGCAGACGTGCCTTTAAAGAAAAGAAAAAACAATTATAAATATAAGGCATTAATGCACAAAGTATCATCCAAAATCATGGGAATGCTGAAAAGTGATGGGAGACTTGGGGACGGAGCCCAAAATCTGGTAACTCCTGAGAAAATGGGGGGGGGGGCTTGACAGGCCTGAGAGTTACAACCCATTAACCCATATCTCTGAATTGAAATAAAATATTGATGCAAATAGATGATAAATACGTTTATTTGTTTTGCCAGGTAAACATGGTGACAGAGAATATTGCTTATTTCTTCATATTTCTTGATAGGTGAATGAGCTGGGTTCCAGAGATGCCAACTAACCCCATGTCTGTAGGGTGATGATAAAAAAAAGCTAATTCCTCTGTCCCCTAAATTGATGTAAAAATAAGGTCCTGGAGTGGATTATCATCCTAATGACACAGGGTTTGCGGTCATTTCTGTAGCTTGTGTTGCAGTGCAATATGGTTTCATAAAACTGCATTTAACTCAACCCCCAAGAAATTAAATAGTACTGGTAAAAATACTAATAAATAGTAATAATATAACAGTGAGAACTAGATGAGAGTGAAATTAGGAAATACATGTTACTTATAAGGTAAGTAGAGGTGTTTATAAGTCTATTTAACACCAACATTAAAGGGAAGCCATGGCAAAATGCCAGTTTGGTGCTATGTGAGTGTGTTTTTAACAATTTCTTGAAGTTTTCTTTTTTTAAGAATTGGTTTTACAAATATTTTATTTACTAGTGTCGCCAGACTCGGTTGGTAAGTGATAGTGAATAATATTGTACATGTATTCCTTAGATTTCTTCTCTTATCTTTGGTCCCTATGCATACTGTGAAACCAGGGCTGGATTTACATAGAGGTTGACCCTAGGCCCGCTGCTGTTCGTTACCCTTGTCCCCTCCCTTTTATTCCGCAAACCTTCATCATTGGAACCCGAGCAATGGGGTTTGCTATTGTATCTCCTGCACATCCTTACAGTTTCTGAACCAATGTGGGTGTGGTTGGGCAGCATGCCGTCCCCTAAAATCCTGCCACCCTAGCCCTGGGCCTTGGTGGCCTTTCCACAAATCCGGGCCTGTATGCAACATTCTCTAACTCTATCTTCAACCAGTGGCTTGTGACATGTTGCTCCCCAACCCCTCGGTTGTTTCTCCCAGTGATCTCAAAGCAGGTGCTTATTTTTGAATCTTTGGCTTAAATGCAAGCTTTGGTTGCATAAAAACCACATGTAATGCCAAACAGAGCTCTTGTAAGCTGCCAGTCCACATAGGTGATACCAGTAACCAATCACAGCCCATATTTGGCACCCCAGGAACGTTTAGCATGATTATGTTGCTCTCCAAGGTTTTTTTACATTTGAATGTGGCTCATAGGTAAAAAAAAGTTTGGCTGCTCTAACTATACCCACAGTCTGCCATGCTTGTCAGTTTAATAAGTCATTGTAAAATAATAATTTTGACATAAACTGGTCCATAGATATGTAAAATAATAAAACCAGACTGTGGCTAATTAGCAACTAATTTGTAGGCATAATGCAGAATGTGTGCTAATTTCTGAACAGCCTTGCAGTATACGTGTTAATCATTTGCCGTGTAGTACGTTGATTTAATACTTGTTTTGTTACATCCCTTACAGATGCAGACTTTCCGTATTTGTTGCTCCCCTGAAAAATGCCTAAAGCTCTGCTGAGCGGATATTACTCTAAAACCTTATGTAGTTTAGTTGACGGGGCTAATATATCTAAGATAAGATTAAAGCAGCTCAGACTGTGATTATCTCTAATTATTTGATTGTAGAAATAGATTAACAGCTCATTTACAGCTAATCTCTGAGTTCACAGGCGAATATAAAATGAATATGCAACAGATGTGTATGTGCTCTGACTAAGGAAATGACTACATACTGTTAAAAAAGCTCGAGGATCCTTCATGCTAAATTTGCAGCAAATCTAATAGGCCACCTTCATCATTGTTTTCACACAGCCTGGCATGTATTAAAATTTATCTAAAGTATTTCATATATTCTAAAGAACACATAGTTCAGCGAAGACCATTTTGTATGGTAATGGCCTGATTTACATGCATTTGGGTTAAAAAAAGAGGAAAAATTCCACCAAGTTCAAAAGAACCCCAGCACATGTACTAACTTGTATTTGCTGATACCTATACTAAATTAACTGTAGATACTAAAATCACTATAGCCAGTGTTGGACTGGGGTGTCCAGGGCACACCAAGGCTGCTACATCAGGGGCTCCTCGTCCGAATCGCGGCCCCCCTATCCCAGTAGCAGCCCCGTTGCCGGCCTTTATTAAAGTTATAAAACAATGAAGCATCAAATAATAAGCAGTACAATAGAAATATATTTGCCATACTTTGGAATATGCTGCTGGATTCTCACTCTCTCTGCCTCTGTTTTTAATCAGGTGTTATTATCTACCGCTTTTACTCCACTTTTACAGTAGAAAGTGTATATGAAGGATTTTCTATTAAGAGGAAAGGCAAATTTTTATTTTGGTCTTTGTCTGCATTGCCATCTGGTTGGTGGTATACCGTATCTGAGGTAGTTTGAGTATTGAGATTAGAGGAAACTACATGCAGTGGTTGTGTTATATTACTTTATATTACATATAAGTATATATGTTTTGTTTGCTCCTTCTTACAGTTTAAGTACTAGAATTCTTTTTAATGTATATTGATAGCTTAAAATGTTGTGGGAGATATGTGGCTGAGAGAATCATGAGCATATTCTATTGCATTTTTTGTGATTTGGCTCTGTGGGTTACTAGATCACTAATAATTTACCTGATCTGCCTGATTCCCCCTCAAAGTCTACGAGTAACAACTAGCAAAACAAAAAACTAACAAATCTACCCCCCACCAAACAATGGAGGGTGCGTGTTTGCCCTTACTTTTAGATAACTTATCTATAATGGTGGGTAAGGTAAGCCTGTCCTACCACAAATTGGGAACAAACTTCTCCTCCCAGGTGTTACTTACCCCCAAACAAACTAACCTATAGGCTCCTGTATAGAGTTGCCACCTAGCCGGTACTTTACAGGCCTGGCCAGTAAAAATGATGGAAAAAAAAGATAAATATATAGGAAGTCCGGTATTTTTTTCCAGAAAAGGTGGCAACCCTGCTCCTATGAGGTTGATCCTGAGCCATGTTGCCCCCTCCTCAAAGCCCTACCAGTCCAGTTAGTAGCATGCACCTACTGTATATGAACAGCTTATTAGCCACAAATGATGTGATATGTGTCTGCTTTTAAATGGGCCAGGTCACAGAGTGGAGTTGAAAGTGGGAGTGGAATTAGCATCATAAAAAGTGGCCTACATTTCCCATAAACTACTGATACTCACACTTCCTTTGCGGACATAATCAGGGTCTTTGTAAATATCTCTGGCCAGACCAAAGTCACAGATTTTCACCACATTGTTCTCTGAGAGCAGGATATTCCGAGCTGCCAGATCTCTGTGAATACACTAAGAGCAAAGGAATATGTGTTAAAAGCACTACTAAAAAACTACTAAGGAAAACTAGGAAAAGGTTATTTTTGTTGAAAAACATTCCAAATATTACATACATCATGTGTTTAACTGTTGCTGTATTCTAGTGTGTCAGGGCCTGAAGGCTCTGTTGGAGTTTTGCGGACCAAGGAGGAAGCTTAAAGTTCAATACAGTCCGCGGTATCAGAAGGGTTAGGCAAAAGAGTAAACAAAGTCCAGGCAAAGGGGTCAATCCAGGCAGCAAGGTTCATAATCCAATAAACAGGCCGAGGTCAGTAACAAGAATCAAAGAATATAGCAAAGATCACACCCAGGAACTCACAAAGAGGAACCTATATTTGGGCAAGGTCTGTAAAGTTCTTGCGTCATAAATAGGGCAGTTGCGCACGTTTGACGCACTGGCGTCAGAACGTGCCATGAGGGAGTCCTGGAGGCCGCCAACTTGCCAATGAGAACTGGATCCGCCCTCTTGCTGGTGAGTATTCCTTACATAGTGCAATCATCAAGTATTTCATTTGGTTTAATACAGTCTTACCTAGGTCAGCCTGGACCTCACATGCAATAAAATGATATTGCATATGCAATATTTTATAGCAAATGCCTCATGCAGCCTGCTGCCTTTGGTCTTATTCCAGCTGGTGAAGTTAGATGTGTATACACAATTGATTTTCATCTGATTGTATAATGGTGTCACTGAGAATTCAGCTTTTGACTTTATTGGGGGGGGGGTTATGTAGAAAAAAAACCTCAAACTTTTTAAGATTTATTTAACCCCGATGGTGTTAAAGGTCCAAATAAAAAAGTACTCAAACACAGACCTGCCAAGGTCATGTAGAAGTCAATGACAGATGTCCCATTGACATTTTGAAGATATCCTGATGTGCGCTGGGTTTAGTTCAATAATCTGAAGACTACATGGTTTCGGCCGACAAATCCAAAAAAGTCTAAGTTTTTGGCAACAAATCATAAGATTAGGATTTTTTCACGATTTTATTGAGTCTTTACATGAAAATGTATTGATAAATGCTGATCCATGCAGATTTGGTCAGAGTGGTTTTCAGAAAATAGTGTGAAAATTTTGGATTTTGATAAATAACCCCCTTAATGTCAGGGATAGAAGTGGGACATTTTCATTTCTAGCAGTTGGATCCAATAGATTCTCTTTTGCCAGAAAGTCTGAATGCATTTGGATTTACGGTGGAAATGTGCATGATGGCTTACACTGTCTCGAAACAGCGATGTTGTCTGGCTCAGAACTGTAATCAGACCAAACCATTCAAAATTATGCAAGTCTGACAAGCCTGCATTAACATACTTTATCTGATGGTGGTAATACAATATAAGAAACTCAGTGTTAATGACAAAGCTAGCACAACACTTGTTGTACAAGTAGGAGACCTGTTATCCAGAATGCTCAGGACCTGGGACTTTCCAAATGATGGGTCTTTTTGTAATTTGGATGTCCATACCTTAATAAAATCATTTAAAAGTTAAATTAATCCAGTAGTGTTGTTTTGACTTCAATAATGGTTAATTATATCTATAGGGTCAAGTACAAGGTGCTGTTTTATAATTACAGATGAAAAGGAAATTATTTTAAAAAAAATGTGAATTACTGATTAAAATGGAGTCTATGGGAGATGGCCCTCCAGTAATTCAGAGATTCTGGATAACAGGTTCTCACATAACAGATTCCATGCCTGTACATGCAAGTGTCCAAATACTTTTACAGGATACAGGATCTGTTATTTTGAATACCTGAATATTAAATAGTCCCAATATGATTGCTTTGCCAACTATATGAATTCATGCTGTTTAGTTGGGTTCAAGTACAGAGCACTGTTTTATTATTACAAAGGAAAACAAAAATCATTTTTAAAAATTAGAATTATTTGCTTAAAATGGATTCTGTAGGAGATGCCCTTTCCATAATTTGGAGCTTTCTGGATAATGGGTTTCTGTGTAAAGGACCTGATACCTGTACATGGAGGACACCATTATTTTTGCCATTTTTTTTTCATAAAGTGTTATATTACCTTTCGTGATGCGAGGAACTCCATCCCACGGGCCACCTGAAAGCTATAACAGATCAAATCTTCCATAGTTAAAGGACTCTGCCATAAGTCTTTCACTGTTGGAATAATAAGTGAATATTTCAACACAATCTACTATAATCTTACATTATTTGCAAACAGATTATTCTACAATGTTTTGTGATGTTACATTGTAATAAACAATTTTAATTTGCACTTGAAAGAAATGTCACAATACAAGACTAATATATTGTTTATTATCTACAAACAGAAAGCTGTACAAAGTGGATGTTTATCTCTCAGTTCTGTGAATATTACAGAGGGACGCATGCCAATTTTGAAAAGAAGAATGAAAAAAGAAAAAGTCCTCACACTCTGGGGTTCTCTGGTTCTTAGTCATTAGGAGTCTGCTAAAAAGAGTTCCTTCATTGATTCCTTCTCTGCTCCTTCTGTCAGCTATCACTGCTTCCACCACTGATCTGACCTCACTGCGAGCCCGAGGCGATCTCTCCTGCGAAGGGGTTAAAGTAGGTGGATATTGGCAAGACATATTCTATTTTGATCAAACTTACATATCTCATGCTATGCAGCATATATGCTCAAAAAAGTAAAAATGCCCTAAGCCGTTTTAATAACATCATAAACGAAAGAAAAAGACAAGAAAAATGTATGGAGAGTTACAGAATAAATATCATCATGTATCACTGCCCCTCTACTTACACGGTAAGGAATGAAACCGTCTCGCTTGGTCCGTAAATAATTTGAGAGATTCCCATATTTACAAAATTCTACTATCACCATCAAGGGTCCTAAATAAAAACATATTATAAAAACACCTTACGGAGGATAAAATGTCATTTTAAAATACATCAATCTAGAAAAGTATTGTCCAATTTATTCCATAGATATGAAAAGAATGATGAACAAGTCATGTCAGAATAGGTGATTTTACACAAGTATTTTTTCGGTGCTCTCTTGAGGGGCTTTTTTGTATGTCTCATTGCAAAGGAACACAGTTAACATGCCCACAGTATTCTATAGGGACAGTACACCCTGAAACAGCGAATGCCACTGAGATACAACATTAGTGTTCTGCGTTTCTTCAGGTCATGTACTGTCCCTATTGAGCAGAATGGGATCTGAACTAAAAAAAAAAAAAAAAAAAAGCCTGTAAGGAGGTGAAATATATATATTTATTTCACATGTAAATAGTTGGACTGTAGGGGAATTCCCATACAGGAGCCTACATAAGAAAGTGCAGAAAGTTCTTTGGCCAAAGAACATTTAGCAGGCAGGACTGAAGACCTTTGTGGCCAGACCAGGTGGGAGGCTGTTTCCTTCAGGACTAGCAAGTGACTAGTAGTGGGGTGTGAGCTCACTCACACCCCACTACTACCCCAGGAGTGAGAGATACAGAAACTAGTTGAGGAGGAGTGAATATTTGTGGTAGAGCCGTGTGTGAATGGTGCCAATTAGGGAATTGGAACATTCAGGTGTAGGTTGTAGTGAAGTAGTGTATTGGAGTTGTAGTGAAGTAGCTCAGGAGAAGGTTAAGCACTGTATGCTGGACACTGCAGAGAAACAGGGGGAAAGCATGGTTAGAGAAGAGTCACTCTGAATGGCTAACAGCACTCTGGCAGGGGTCCTAGAGGCTTCATGAAAGGAACACTGTGTGTGTAAGAGAGATGTAGAGAACCTTTGAAGAAGTGTTCATAATGTAATTATCATGCTTGAGTTAACAACAAGACTCACGGTATGTAACCTGCCACTGTCAGAAGCTGTACTTAATAAACCACTGCCTTAGTTAATTGCATCAGTGTGTGCCATGCCTACTTCTCTCAGCAAAGACATGGGTTCTACCAACCACAGGCAGCTTTACAAGCCACCACACCAGAACACAGTCAATAACAACTGTGTGTAACAGCCCCTAAAAGTATGCACTTCGTCCTTCTGTTCTAAGTGTGAAAAATGAATAGCTTATCTGACAGATGTCTGGTTTCTCTGTTCACACACTCTTAATGGATGGCAAATTATGAGCTCAGTCATAGACAGACACTCACCATTGGATTTGGTGCATGCACCCAGCAAGTTTACTACGTTAAGATGGTTTCCAATGTGAATGAGAATCTTCAGTTCAGACATTAACGCTTTGTGCTCGCTGGCAGTGGCTCCCTCTGAAAGACACAAAATTACAGTAAAACTCCAGTGTCCATCAACAATTAACAATTCCATGATAGCAATAATGAAAATATTCCTACCTTTTTGAAATGAAACCAACTAGGTAGAAAATTTAATTCTGTGAAACCATAAGATATTATAGCCATGGGTTATCTGCAGTGCACTCCATAGTTTGGCTGTTTAAATTTACAGTGACCACAGCTTCTATATAAAATCTATAGTCAATTACATAAAGTAGGTATATATTTTGCATTAAGGAGATCATCTGCCACTTGGAGCAACCTGCAGCTTAGATTAAACAGCCTGTGGGTATGTCCCTAATATAAAACAAAAGCAGTAGAATAGTTCTGAAACCTGGACCATGTACCGAATTGGAGCACACTAGGAACTGACACCACATCACCATTAATCTGGTTAATCTGCTATCTCAGGGTTGCCAATAGTGTGATGGACCAAAGTTGAAAATAAGTTTAAAATAATAAAAATATGCATTCTTGGATCACAATGGGATAAAACAGCTGTTCATATTAAAATATTTGTTAATAAACTTTACAAATAATTCATAGCAAAATACAGTTTAAACTTTTTACACAAATGAGTTTAATTTTTTCTTCTCAAAGTTTTGAGAAACAAATGGTATATAAGAGCGCTTCTTACCTTTCAGCATTTTCACTGCTACAGTTTCACAACTACTGCTTTTACTGATCCCAAAAGCAGAGGCCTCCACCACTTTACCAAATGCTCCATGACCCAGGACTTTTCCTATAACATGAAACAATCATCTTTAATCATACCTTAAAAGTGTGATTTGATATCTTTATGCCTATGGTTTCCTATTTAGCAGTTATAATGCTTTCATATTATACTCCTCAAAGCAATTAGTATATCAATTGCTACTCAACATGTCAAGAATAAGACTAATGCCACATGGGGCTGAAATCAGGCCGAGAATCAACCCTTAAGTCGACATTAACCTCCTGTCCTGCATGCACACGTGCCCAAGTTTGATGAAGAAATTCGTTTTTGCATTCTCGGCTCAAATCTTCCAACACAACAGTTCTGGATGCAGACAAGCATATTTCAGCAGGCCGACTGCAGCCCCCATTAGCAGGTCTGACCGTAGCCTTAGTGGCATTAGCCTAAGGCTATGGTCAGACCTGGCTGTTTCTCTGCCTGTGGATAAACAGCTTGACTGCTCACCTCCGCTCTGTGATATGTCTGCACCTATAGGTGCAGCGTCAGCCAGGGTGCACACAGGGTCATGTATAAACTTTGCACAGCATAAAATGATTTGCACATTGAACATGTTGGGCTTCCACATGTTTATATTATTAAAACCAGGCAAGATTGGTGCATCTAATGTGCAAACACAATTGTGAATTTTTATTCACACTGCAATTGTCCTTAAAGTGATACTGACGCTAAAAAAAGAATTCTTCAAAATATTAATGTATTAATTCTTCAAAAGTTACCTATAGCTCATGTTGATCGTTTTTCATTGATAGGTCTGTTACTTGAAGTTCCAAAACATGACTGTTTTGTCAACCTGTCTGTCCCTTCTCAATATGTCAGATAGAATTTCTAATGCTAACAAACTACTGAAGCTCAAATATGGGAGCCACCTCATAGAGGAACATGGGGGAGCAGATGTAATGTAATGTAAAAGCATCTGCAAATACTGTTATGGCAAAACTAGAGATAGCATCCAAACACAATGCTAATGATAAATATAAAAAAAGGTTTAATTTCTGGTGTCAGTATCTCTTTAAGAACTTTTCTGATATGGCATAATCAGAAAAATTTATGAAAAATTGATTACGCCACAACTTTGGTGGTGGAAAAAACATTTAATAAATGGTGGCGTTAGAGTCACAAAATTACAGTCAAAGTTATATTCACACATAGCTAAAACCAGGCACAATGGCCATGCTCATGCAAACACCCGTCTCGCTATTTTCTACAAATGAGTGACCAGTAATACCAGCTGGAGATAATGCAGGCCCTGTTAAATTAAATCACATAGGAATGCATGCTGGAAATATGATGTTTTCTGTAGCATCAGTCTATAAAGAAATATAGATGCATGCAAATCAAAACTAATCTGGCATTAAATATTCTTGGCAGGGGCTACCTGAACAGCTGTCTTTCCAACTTAATTCATGGAAACAAAATTCCATTGGGCAACTCTATACAAATTGTAACTGATTATTGATAAAACTAAACATGGATTCTATAGTTTCCCACGCTTCACTCCATTTCTATGCTATAGTCTGTACACGTGGCATGCCACATACAAGACAAACCTATGTTTACAAAGCTACAAAATACTTGTGTAAGATATGCAATTCAAAAAAGTGACAAGAGTTAAATAAATAAATAAAAGATGTGTGGGAAACATCGGATATGTTGAGATGGTGCATATTTTATCCAGATACAGTATTTTGCTTAGATGGCTCACTACCCCCTATTCCGGACCCCTCTTGCCGGCGTGTGTGTCCTTTTTGTGCTGCTTAGAGCTCCTGGCCGGCCTGGCCCGGCAATGGACCTCCACTCTGCTGCGTGAGTGCAAACAAGCAGATCTTATTCAAATCATTGTAGATGGGGCACAGAGAGGATCCACTTTTCTCAGCCTGCAAAAAATATGCAGGTTGAGAGCAGAAGAGCCTACCCTCAGTGTGCATGCAGCCTTAAACATTATTGGAAAATCGGTCATCTTGACCCAGGCAGCCCTTTTGAAACCCGCGTTGTCCGGGTCAAAACCGGACAGGTGGCAACCCTACTTAAACATATAGAGACAAATTCATCAAAATTCTAAATTGTGTAGTTTTAGAAGTTTTTTTCAACCAAGACTTAAAAAAAAAAAACACAAGCAAATAAAATGCAGAACGTATCTTAATAAGAATATTAAAACTGCAAAATCCTTGTTAACTCAAGATATTTTATGCGTTTACAAGCGAGAAACCTTTAATAAATTCTAAAACCTTAAAATAACTGACCTTGTCAGCTTTTAGATGGTGTACTCAAATTAGAGTATTTCATGGTATTTACACGTAGGGGCACATTTACCTAGGGTCGAATATCGAGGGTTAATTAACCCTCGATATTCAATCGTTGAAGTAAAATCCTTCAACTTCGAATATCGAAGTCAAAGGATTTTGCGCTATTCCTACGATCGAACGATCGAAGGAATAATCGTTTGAGCGAACGATTAAATCCCTCGAATCGAACGATTCGAAGGATTTTAATCCATTGATCGAAGGATATTCCTTCGATCAGGAAATTGTTAAGAAGCCTATGGGGACCTTCCCCATAGGCTAACATTGGCCTCGGTAGGTTTTAAGTGGCGAACTAGTGGGTCGAAGAAATTTTTAAAGAGACAGTACTTCGACTATCGAATGGTCGAATAGTCGAACGATTTTTAGTTCGAAACGGTCAATTCGAAGTCGAAGGTCGTAGTCGAAGGTCGAAGTAGCCCAATCGACCATTCGAAATTCAAACTATTTTTCCTCTATTCCTTCACTCGAACTAAGTAAATGGGCCCCGTAATAAGTTGTGAAAATGCATGTTCTTCACGTGCAAAATGTTTAACACTAAAAAGTTCTAATTGTGAAGAAAAAAAATTAAAAACATTAATAAATCAGCCTGATAATGGAACAGGTTTTGCCCCAGTAGGAGGCTACACCAGATAACCACTAAACCAGAACTAGGTGAGAGGAAATGACCACTGATCTGCACACCTGGCCAATAAAACAGGAATCAGACAACAGTAACATAACCTGGGTTATACAGCTCAAAATATGGGTAACAGCATAATTCTTCCATTATCCTTTATTCTGTGACATTGCGGAATATTCACAATACTTATTTAAAAGTTATATTCACTTTTCCAGGAACCCTCACCTACCGCATGTAGTTATTTAGTAATGTATCCGGCAATCATTCAGGAACAGCTTGAATATAATACCAATAATATCAGCTTTGAAATAAAAATGAGTTTAAATGCCTAACAGTACATGAAATAATAGTCTGCAACTAAATTATGTCTGACATATTGGCATACCCTGCAGAGAGCTGTTGCTTGCCTGGGGCTAGTGTTCGGCATGTAGTGGAGCAAGTGGACAGATTATTTGGAGAGGATTATTTGAAGATGACTCAATACTATGCAGGCCAAATAAATTCCTCCTGGATGTTGCATCTCTGCAGTGAGATCTGGATAAATGTAAGCTTACGCATTTGAGATGAAAACATATGCAAGTCAGTTATTCCCTTAATGGGAGGCAAATTCTTGATGAAAAAGGGTCCAGGGATATTTGTGGTTAATACACATTACAGTAGCAAGCAATGCCAGTCTGCAGCAGGAAGACCCATCAAGGTATAACTATTAGACCTACAGTAAGTGCAGCATTTCACACACACAATATCAGTAATGATTATTCTATTGGTAAATTGTTTGGCGCTTTCGGTGTACAAAGTAATGAAGGGAACATTGTTTGAAAAATGATGAATGGAGAAGAATGAATGAGAGACAAGAGAGGGATGAGGGCTTTCTCACCAAGTCTCAGCCTGTCCCGAGGAAACTCCCACTTTGTGGAGTCATATGGAAGATATGCACACTGTTCTTCTAGAGGAACTTCACCAGGGTCCATGATAATGGAGAGATATCCAGTCTTTATGTCACTATGATTGGGCTGCAGAGCAAGAAAAGCAATGTTATAGTAGTCAGAAAGCAGCCATTTCAGCACACCTACTAACTTATCAGCCACCTGATGTATACAACTCCTATGTAATGACAAATATGGTATGGGCAAGAATGGGTACATGACTTAAGTATGAATACTCTAGCCTCCCCTATTTAACTCTTTAACCTAAGACCTAATGACTCAATATGGATGCCAAAGGTCTAACATTAACCATAAATATAAATTCTAATAACCCATTAAGAATATTTCTTATAGCTTCTTAACTCATCTGCAGGCCTGCAGCTCTGACAGATAATTCTTACACACTGTAAAAAACAGGAAGGTGGGAAGCTGTTTGCTATCTCATGTCCAGTTAACTGCCCAAAAGTTTCTTTATATTAACAGCTCCTATACACTACTGAATAACCTCCTGCCAAACTCATGACCCTGATAACTCACCCATCTGGGCTTGCTTACCAGGGTTTTTTTTAAATGCATACACACGTTCATGTTCAAAAACCAAACTTTAGATGATTTACAGTTTTATAAAAGATGAAGAAATAATGGGTTTTTTTAAAAACAATTTAGAGATTTATCTAAATTAAAAATTCTTTTTTTTTACCTATGATATGGATAAATATATCTTTTTGTGCCCAAAATGGCACTATACTCAGACTGAATATCTATTGGTGCTAGATTAGGCTAGGAGGTTTTTAAACTTTTAGGTTTAAGTTCACTCATATCAAAGTAACAGACATGACACATATATTGTTTAACAATTCATTTTGGCAGCCCCACAATTAAAGGACCACTGGAGTTAAAGGGATACTGTCATGGGAAAAAAATGTTTTTTTCAAAATGAATCAGTTAATAGTGCTGCTCCAGCAGAATTCTGCACTGAAATCCATTTCTCAAAAGAGCAAACAGATTTTTTTATATTCAATTTTGAAATCTGACATGGGGCTAGACATTTTGTCAATTTCCCAGCTGCCCCTGGTCATGTGACTTGTGCCTGCACTTTAGGAGAGAAATGCTTTCTGGCAGGCTGCTGTTTTTCCTTCTCAATGTAATTGAATCTGTCTCAGTGAGACATGGGTTTTTACTATTGAGTGTTGTTCTTAGATCTACCAGGCAGCTGTTATCTTGTGTTAGGGAGCTGTTATCTGGTTACCTTTCCATTGTTTTTTTGTTTGGCTGCTGGGGGGAAAGGGAGGGGGTGATATCACTCCAACTTGCAGTACAGCAGTAAAGAGTGATTGAAGTTTATCAGAGCACAAGTCACATGACTTGGGGCAGCTGGGAAATTGACAATATGTCTAGCCCCATGTCAGATTTCAAAATTGAATATCAAGGACTGTTTTGATTAAAGCTTTACCATAACAAACAGCTAACCAGACACAGGGAAGACAATAAAGAAGCAGTGGATCGATGGTAGTGCTTTGTAATTGTACAAAAATGTAATAATTACAGCAAATAATTCTAGATTCTAGAATTCTGTATTCTAAATTCTGAGTCACCTACCCTCTT
Source organism: Xenopus laevis (assembly GCF_017654675.1). Taxonomy (NCBI): domain Eukaryota; kingdom Metazoa; phylum Chordata; class Amphibia; order Anura; family Pipidae; genus Xenopus; species Xenopus laevis. The sequence goes on along the minus strand of NC_054376.1, from coordinate 14,605,512 downwards.
AATGTTACAGAAAATCAGTATAAGGAGAATCCAGAAGAAAACAGCAATGACCCCAGTGCCTATGAGAATGACAATTTCAACATTTGTCTTATCGTCTATACCTAAAATAAAATACAAGGAGAGACCATGATAATAATGCCAAAGACATAAAAATAAACAGAAATCTCTAACAAATGCTAGATCATTTAACCAATGTAGACTCAAGGGTAAGAGCAACAATGCCGAGATAATGAAGGACCTCAAAACTGAGCATGAATATTACTTATAAATAGGGTATTAGATTGTATCTGTTTATACTGAATAGCATTTTACTAAATCTTAAAAATATTGCAATATCACAGGGAATTTCTATCTTCAAGTTATGGTAAAAGTAACTTTACAATCCGAATTTTCAGTTTTGGCCACTACCAAATCCTTTGTGACAAATTCAAACAATATTGAAACTAAAGCTAATCATAATTTGGGTTTGCAAACTTGCTGAACTCCTATAAAAATAAAGGCTGCAAAGTGTGCAGAAAAAAATGGCACATCTATAGTCATGTGATTTTATTGGTTTGGATTTGGTTCAGTCATGCACCTGAATTCAGCAGAAAAAGGCTTGGATTTGCCAAATCGAAACTGAATTTGACACATCCCTAATATGAATGGAAGAAGTAAGACTTTCAGACTTGGAGAAACCACAATGCAAAACTTTTCCAGCTGTACTGCATATGTGCTAAGTATAAATTGGAGCAGGGAATGTTTGGGTAGGTAGGGTAACATGGTGTTCATCCTGCTAAAAACGAACCCATGGCAGTGCATTTTGCAAGGAAGATAAATGCCTGGTGAGCTGAGAGGCTAGCAAAGAGGCTAGCAAAGAATTCAATTTGTACCTTCCACAGATACGCTAGCAGAAGAGTTTACACAGCCCTTTCCATTGCATGCCCTGCAAAGATACATCCCGGCATCCTCTTCTCGAACCCTCTGAATGCTTAGTGTCTGATTCATCTCTCCAAGGACAATTCCTGGAAAAATAAATAAAATTTTTATTACTTTACTATTGGTTCTAGTTTTTTTGTATACATGTAGGACTTCTGTAATAGGTTAATATTTTACTTTTGATAAAGGCAATTTTAAGGCAAAGTTACATTCCTTTAAAGGAGAAGGAAAGGTCTTTTAACTTGGGGTGCCAAAAGTTAGGTATCCCCAATTGATTGCATGCACTTACTTGAAACCCTGGGCCGGTGCCCCTATTAGGAGAAAACGTCATTGCTCCAGGGATTCTTCCAGTGAGCACCATGGAGCGATCATCTTCTGACTTCTTCTATCTTAAAATTTCCCAGGGCAGATGCATGCGCAGTAGAACGAAATAGCCAACTTTTTCATTAAAGTTTGGCTTTTTGTGCTACTGCTCATGTGCATGCTAACTTTTGGCACCCCCAAGTGAAAAGTCCTTTCCTTCTCCTTTAACTGTAAATCACATGGGAAAGATCAATTTATCGTTTATGAGGCAATGAAGTCTGAGACCCGCAAAGCATGTTAGTAATTTGTGACATCCAACTGGGTGACTTGAGACTTTTGCTGTGCTGCTTTAATAGGAGCACAAAACTTGCAATGTTGCTGGACCAGCATTCTCCAGTGCCCTATAATCAAGAGATAAATCATTATTGGAGCTGTAATCAAGCATATCTTGACTGGATTAATAAAAAGACCATAACTCCTTCCTGTATATATGACTTTGGAAAGCGAAGCACTCCGAGTGCCATCCCGCCGGCGATTAACATTCTAGCCGGCGGGGAGGCAGTTCAGGGAGATTAGTCGCCCCGAAGAAGAGGAGATTTGTCGCTGGGCGACTAATCTCCCCGAATCGCAACGTGTGTCTCGAAACAGTGTAATTTCACAGACACAAATATATTTTCATTATGATAAGATCATTTATAGGATAAAAGCAAAATGACTAGCTGATAACGTGGTAAAATAAAATCTGTGACTTTGGTCTGGCTAAAGATATTCACTTTAAGGGGCACATTTAGGGGCCCATTTACTTAGCTCGAGTGAAGGAATAGAGGGAAAAAAACGTCCAATTTCGAATGTTTTTTTTGGCTACTTCGACCATCGAATGGGCTACTTCGACCTTGGACTACGACTCCGAATCAAACGAATCGAACTAAAAATCGTTCGACTATTCGACCATTCGATAGTCGAAGTACTGTCTCTTTAAAAAAAACTTGGACCCCCTAGTTTGCCACCTAAAAGCTACAGAAGTCAATGTTAGCCTATGGGGAAGGTCCCCATAGGCTTAGCTATCTTTTTTTGGTCGAACAAAAATTGTTCGATTCCTTCGAATCGAACGATTCACCGTATATACCAGAGTATAAACCGAGTTTTTCAGCATCCAAAATGTGCTGAAAAAGTCTACCTCGGCTTATACTCGGGTCACCGGTAGCCGACCCGAGTAGCTGAGATTGCAGTCACTTTTAATCATTCCTATACCAACAGTACACTTGGGGAGAGACTGCAATATCCCACAATGCCCTCTGTTGGTTATATGAAACAATAACAGTGCGCCCTCTGTTGGTTATATGAAAGTATAACAGTGACTGCAATATCACACAGCGCCATCTGTTGGTTATATGAAAGAATAACAGTGACTGCAATATCACACAGCGCCATCTGTTGGTTGTATGAAAGAATAACAGTGCGCCCTCTGTTGGTTATATTAAAGAATAACAGTGACTGCAATATCACACAGCACCCTCTGTTGGTTATATGAAAGAATAACAGTGCGCCCTCTGTTGGTTATATGAAAGAATAACAGTGACGGCAATATCACACAGCACCCTCTGTTGGTTATATGAAAGAATAACAGTGACTGCAATATCACACAGCGCCATCTGTTGGTTATATGGAAGAATAACAGTGACTGCAATATCACACAGTGCCCTCTGTTGGTTATATGAAAGATTAACAGTGACTGCAATATCACACAGCGCCCTCTGTTGGTTATACGAAAGATTAACAGTGATGGCAATATCACACAGCACCCTCTGCACATGGTAGTGGGACAGTGGGACAATGCACACAGTAATCCGTTTGGCAATTCTCTGTCACCATCAACTTTGCAAAGAAGTCTGGTTGATCGCTGGGGGGGTCGCTTTGGTAGAATGTGCGCTGCTGGGAGACAGGGCTGTAGTTGTGTCTAGGCTTATACTAGAGTCAATAAGTTTTCCCAGTTTTCGTAGGTAAAATTAGGTACATTGGCTTATACTCGGGTCGGCTTATACTCGTGTATATACGGTAATCGTTCGATCGAACAATTTTCTGTTCGATCGAATGAATAGCGCTAAATCCTTCGACTTCGATATTCAAAGTCGAAGGATTTAACTTCGACAGTCGAATATCGAGGGTTAATTAACCCTCGATATTCGACCTTAAGTAAATTTGCCCCTTACTATTGGTCGGATCTCGAGGGTTAATCAACCCTCGATATTCGACCCTCAGAGTTATCGAAGTCAAAGGATTTACTGCAATTTGAATGAAAAGATCGTTCAAAGGATTTTAATCCATCGATCGAACATTTTTCTTTCGATCATAAATTACTTAGAAAGCCTATGGGGACCTCCCCCATAAGCTAATATTGGTGCTCGGTAGGTTTTAGGTGGTCAAAGTTTTTTTTAAATGGTTGAATAGTCGAACGATTTTTTATTCTAATCCTTCACTCGAGCTAAGTAAATGTGCCCCTAAGATTTATTAAGTATGGGTAGCCTTTCAATTCACACATTTCACAGGAAAATAATAAAAAGAACCCTGTGTTTTAAACTGCCCCAAAAACAATTATGGTAAAAAAAAAAAGAAAAGAAACCATTCAAATGCTATATTCTAAATCAGTTCTGTTTAACTTTTAAATGTAGCAGGTTGGTTACTTCTCACATGACACATCTGTGGGACAGATTTTAATAAAATGATGATACAGGTATGGATCCATTATCCAGAAACCTCCGAATTACAGTGAGGCTGTCTCCCATAGACTCCATCATAATCAAATAATTAAAACTTTAAAAAAATATTTCCCTTTTCTCTGTTATAATAAAACAGTACCTTGTATTTGATCCCACCTAAGATATAATTAATCCTTATCGGAAGCAAAACAATCTTATCGGGTTTATTTAATGTTTAAATGATTTTTTTAGTAGCCGTAAAATACGATGATCCAAATTATGGAAAGACCCCTTATCTGGAAAACAGCAGGTCCTGAGCATTCCCATACCTGTATCACACAAAAAATTCCTTGTTTTTTGGCAAAGACAAAGGCAGGGTCGGACTCAGGGGCCCGGGGCCCACCAGGGCTGCAATTTCAGGGGCCCCCTCCAGACCTCCCCCCCCTGCACTGAGCATGTGCGATTGAAGCTCATGTGCGTGCCAACGGAAGAGCGTGTGCGCTTCACCGGAAGTGCGTGCATGCAAGAAAAAGAAAAGCAGCACTGGGTGCAGATCTGGGCCGGTGGGGCCCACCGGGTTTTTTTCCCGGTGTCCTGCCGGCCCAGTCCGACCCTGTTTGTAGGTTTCTGTTGGACAGCCCTGGTTTATGTAATGGATAATAGGTTTTTGACATTAATACATGGAATGTTTACATAAACTGGCCCATACCTGAGACCTCTTCAACTAACTTGCTGTCCTTGTACCACATGATACTGGGACTAGGGGTTCCATCAGCCCGACATTTCATCAACATGGAATCACTAACATTCACTATCTTATTGCTTAAGTCCTGAAGCAGATATGGAGCTTCCTGTGCTGGAAATGAATGAGAAAATACAGAAATATTACTGCAGGATCTGGTGGCAAAGCTCCAAAGCATGGTTACCATGGGCAGAGGTTATTGTCCTTGCAAGAAATGCAGTTTCATGGTTCACCCAGCTACTATAACTGGGACATTTAAAAGGATGCTGATGAATCGTAAACACAATTATATCGTTGCAGTTCACAGTTTTTTTTGGCATGGAACAAAGAATTCTTTTGAGCAAGGACAATGAAAACTAACATTTTAGATTTAAATTGCATCTAAACCTTCCATAACAGCGTCACATTACCGTTAAACCATGGCTTAGCCAAATCCTGCTGTAAGTCAAGTATAGTAGTGTAGGATTCAAGAAGGGACTATATGACCCAGCCATACTCACCCAGTACAGATATATATTTCTTTTGGCAGTGTTTTTCCAGGGTCTTGCGATTCTGCACTTCACAAACATAATCACCCTCCTCTTCTAGAGAGATATTCGGTATGTTGAGAACAAGGGCAGCACTATTTGAACCGGTCTGGAATTGTAATTGCCCTTCCATGCGAGCTGCATATTGATGCACATTTTTGCAGTCTAGTACAAGTGGGTTCCCCTCAGCATCATGCAGGGTTAGGAGGTTGAGGCGATACCACTGAAGGTTCTCATAGGTGTAGTTATCTGCATGGCAACTCAGGCTGACATTCTGCCCTTCTATCGGCTCTTCTGATGGCTGTGGCTCTATGCGGAAGCCATCAGGGATTGCTGTGGAGAAAAGGGAACACGTTTTCTAAACTAACATATCTTTAGAAAAGTTAATCACTTAAAACCTAGAAAACTCGTTGGGTGCAGTACATTAGGGAAACAGTGATCATGCTTAATTAATTGAGTGACCACACTTGGCATAGTATAAACAGAAAGGATACTGATATTACATGCAAACTAATACACTGGACAAAAGTGTAGATGTCAACAGAGACCTCTGATATAAGCTGCAGTCAGTTGCGCAAATAATACCATTCATTAAATAAATTGGTGTCAATAGGGGCTCTTTGCAATTCCCTATATTTATGCTTAGTGCTACTCAGTCCTTGCTTCCAATTCAAGAGCAGTTGTGCCTATTGATGCAGAGGAACCCTAGCATCCAAACCAGATGGTAGCTCCAGGGTTTCCACTGCACCCTGCATCAATTGTTGCAGTGCAGCCCCACTGAAAGAATAGGATGCATGAATACTTACACACCAAATGCTGGAAAATATGTCAGCTGGAAATAATATTAAAATATTCAGTGCAATTGCATCCATTTACAATGAAGTGTGGGTGCAGTTCTACTTATCCTAACATATCTCATTGGCCACTCAACAAATTAAGTAGTTCCAAACTGCATAAGGAAGGTAAAAGATATAGAAGGTATAAAATTATATATTGTGGGATAAAACAGCTAAGTAAAAAGATTCAGTTCTCTATTTAGATCTGTGGGCTCCATTGTGTCTAGTTTATAAATCCAAAAGGTTTCCACAACTCAGCAAACCTTTCTCCACCACTAATGTGATGTTCTTCGTTATTACTCAGGATTGGATGACGTTATGTGATTTACACAGACTTATTCAGACAATATAAATTATATATATATTTGAGTATTTCTTTGTTAAATTACTTACTTGCCTACTAATATGTATTGGAATGGTTATGCCTGGTGACTCAGAGAGCAAGCCCATAGAACAAGGAAGACTTGAAACAAGTGATACTTAAAGATGAATTCCTTTATTTACATAGGTACTGTATCTGACTGGTTAGTACCCAAATGCACCATTTAGGATTGCACTGTTTTTTGCCCTGGACTTGAAGTATTGTATTCATCTTTTGCAATAAATTTACAGTATGTATGCCACATATAGGATATCTGGTGAGCATTCACCTATACTTTTGACTCAGTGGGACTAACAGAGACCCATCAGACAAAGACCTGGATTTTCAAACATGCCCTGGACCAGAATCTATTTTTCTGCAGATTCCATTACACACAAACTTAGATATTGATGAAAGAAGTGTCCCCATAAGGCACATGTCATCAAGGTTGTATAAATTCCACTTACTTGTAACATAAAAGTAAATAAGTCGTTCGTCTCGCCCAGCTTTATTAAAAGCAGAACATTTATACATGATGGAGAGGTTGGATTGTTGGATCACCAGCTTGGATACTGTCTGTAAAGTTTAACACAGACCAACAGATTAGAATATAAATGGCATGTCAAATGTGTATTCTTCTTAGGGCAATGACTTTGACCATAAATGTCTTACTTGTGGGTAGTGAGAATCACTGCAGGTAAAACACTTTTGTGTTTAAAAAACAATTTTTTTAGGGCAATGGAATACATGGTTGCCTGCAGTAATTTGCCAGTCCCACAGTGACAAAACACCTACTATCCATTGTGGGTAGTCAGAATTGCAAAGAGATTAGTCACCCATGATATATATCCTCTCCTGCAGGCAAATGATCTCCTGCAAATGATTTCCAGTAGGCACGGTGGCATGTATGTTTTCCCACCGGTGATTTATATCATTGCAAGTGGGAAAGTATTTGCAGGAGATTAGTAAATTTATCACATATCATTAATCTCCACGTGTACTATCACCTTTAAATCACACAATCATGCTTATAGTTACATACATAGTTAAATAGTTAAATCGGGTTGAAAAAAGACAAAGTCCATCAAGTTCAACCCCTCCAAATAAAAACCCAGCATCCATACACACACCCCTCCCTACTTTCACATAAATTATATATACCCATATCTATACTAACTATAGAATTTAGTATCACAATAGCCTTTGATATTATGTCTGTCCAAGAAATCATCCAAGCCATTCTTAAAGCCATCACAACATCACCCGGCAGTGCATTCCACAACCTCACTGTCCTGACTGTGAAGAACCACCTACGTTGCTTCAAATGAAAGTTCTTTTCTTCTAGTCTAAAGGGTGGCCTCTGGTAAAAAGGTGCCCTGCTACTTGTCTATAATATCCTCTAATGTACTTGTAAAGTGTAATCATGTCCCTCTTTTCCAGAGAAAACCACCCCAACCTTGACAGTCTACCCTCATAATTTAAGTCTTCAATCCCTCTCTAACCAGTTTAGTTGCACTTAGTCTCTGCACTCTCTCCAGCTAATTTATATCCCTCTTAAGGACTGGAGTCCAAAACTGCACTGCATACTCCAGATGAGGCCTTACCAGGGACCTATAAAGAGGCATAATTATGTTTTCATCCCTTGAATTAATGCCCTTTTTTATGCAAGACAGAACTTTATTTGCTTTAGTGGACACTGCCCGGAATTAGACAACTTGTTATCCACAAAAACCCCTAGATCCTTCTCATTTAAGGAAACTCCCAACACACTGCCATTTAGTGCATAACTTGCATTTATATTATTTTTGCCAAAGTGCATAACCTGCATTTATCAACATTGAACCTAATTTTCCAGTTTGCTGCCCAGTTTCCAAACTTAGACAAATCACTCTGCAAAGTGGCAGCATCCTGCATGGAACCTATAGTTCTGCACAATTTAGTATCATCTGCAAAAATAGAAACAGTACTTTCAATGCCCACCTCCAGGTCATTAATGCTTTACAAGAGCAATGGCCCGCCAGGAGATTTAGCGCCAACTGTATAAGTAGTCATTGTCGCCCCTACCCAAGAAACTTTGGAAGGGCCTGGCGCTCATAGAAACCCGGCCCCCATGCCCACCCACTCATACCTGTGTGTGCCTACCCGAACTGAAGAACTTGGCTGGGGAGCAGAGATTACATTGCAGCAGACCCCGCAGTCTGAGCCCCCCTGTCTGCTTCCTCTATAGTTACACCCCTGTATTCTCCCCATTTAGCCATTTTTTAAAAGAAAACCACTATAAACTCAAAAAAGCTTAGTATAAACTACAGTATATAATATAATGGCATAATCAGTTTTTTGAAAATATATTGCCTCCGCATGATAATTAATTTAAGCATATTAACAATATGTTTTGAGTTTAATAAGCATAATATTTCGCCTGCTTTTCAGCCTACAGGGAAAAGATATTCAGAAAACAGGAAAACTCTAATTTCATTGGGTATTAGGGAGGAGTGGTCTGAAAACAGGAAGTGACTCGAGGAAGCTTTAGTTGCTTGTTTTGTATTTTACCAAACACTCAGCAGGTGCTTAACCTACTCTGTGCCCAGATCCACAAGGGAAATGTGGAAAGGTCAATAGGATTGACAAATGTTTACATTTATCACAGTGTGTATAATAATATGACCAAAATAAAAGAGCTGTACACAGCTTTGTTTGGAGAGGAAATATGCTTTGCTTCACAGAGTGGAACTTTCCTCACAGAGGGAAAATGCTCGGTACTTTAAAAACAGCAAACGAAGATCTAATTTTGGGAACATTCAGTAGAAAATCTTTTAACAATGTCCTAACGACCTGAGAAAACATGTGATTTGTACACTTTGGCTACAATATTGTTGAGTTACACAGAGGGGCAGATTTATCAAGGGTGGAAGTGAATTCGAGGGAATTTTTGAAGTAATTTTTTGGATACTTCGACCATCGAATAGGATACTACGACTTCGAATTTACTTTGATTCGAAATAAAAATCGTTCGACTATTCAACCATTAGATAATCGAAGTACTGTCTCTTCGACTTCAATACTTCGCCAACTTAAACCTGCTGAAGTGCTATGTTAGCCTAAGGGGACCTGCCAGAGCATATTTCTAAGTTTTTGGTTTTCGAAGGAAAATCGCTCGAATCCTACGATTCGAAGTACGTTCGGAGTACGATCGTACGATCGAACTACGATCGTACGATGAATAAAATCCTCCGACTTCAAATTCCAATGTCGGAGGATTCTATTCGATGGTCGAATTTCGAAGTATTTTCCACTTCGAAATTTGACCCTTGGTTAATCTGCCCCAGAGTGTACAGATTATGTATCATGTATGTATGTATGAATCCTGATAAAAAATAAAGAATCAGAATATGTTTTTGTAATAATGTACTTAAATATAAACTTTTTTCTGTTAAACATCTGCATTTAGAGAGCCTATCACTTTATAAAGAGGTTTTTCTAGTTTTAAAACTATTTAATGGCAACTTTCTTTTATGCTTTGAAATTAACTTGTGATTCGACTTTGTGCTATTATTTTTTATAAAATTAGATTTGAAGGGGACATATAAACTACCATTAACTTAGATGCAAATTGCTCAGAGTGCTCCTCTAAGCATTTTTACTTTTGTTTTGTCATGTTAGTAGCTACTTCGACCATCGAATAGGCTACTTCGACCTTCAACTACGACTTCGAATCGAACGATTCGAATTAAAAATCATTACACTATTCGACCATTCGATAGTCGAAGAACTGTCTTTTTAAAAAATACTTCGACCCCCGAGTTCGCCACCTAAAACCTACCGAGGCCAATGTTAGTCTATGGGGAACATAGGCTTCCTAACAATTTTCTGATCGAAGGAATATCCTTTGATCGATAGATTAAAATCCTTTGTTTCAAAGGATTTAATCGTTTATTTAACGATTATTCCTTCGATCGTAGGAATAGCGCTAAATCCTTCGTCTTCGATATTCGAAGTCGAAGGATTTACATTCGGCAGTCAAATATCGAGGGTTAATTAACCCTCGATATTCGACCCTATGTAAATCTGGCCCGATGTGTTCCTTTTAGAAGGATGTAGGCAATGGTATTCTAATATGGTTTATATTTTGTTTTTATGATTTATGTTTCGTTTTTTTTTATTAATACATTTTTATTTGGCTATCCAGTTTAGAATTTGTATGGTTAAATGTTTTCGGAAGTATCTGCATTGCTTGTTTGATATGTTTCCGATATCAAACAAGCAATGCAGACAAGCAATAAAAAAAAAAAAAATAAGTATAAAATTTTTTTTAAAAATTAGAAAGGGAACATTACAGCTACAGTGCTTTTGCAACAGAAAACAATGTTATATCATTTAAATATGTTTAATAATTGCTGAAAATAAATGTATTTTTAAAGTATATGTATATCTAAATTGTTTGTGATTACTATATCAAAATTAAACTTTAGCAGCACGGGTGCAACAACTCATTGCAAATTAAAGTAAGGCTAAAAGCTCTTATGTTGACATTAACAGTGCACTTTTAACCCAGGATAATTACCCAATGGTTATTCCTTCCTACTATGATATTTTTTTTGGGTACTTCCTTGATTGGAAAATAGATTGAGTGCAGCCATTTATGTTGTACTGTAGATAATTGACTTCCCCAATAATTCACAATTGTTCCTGGCAGGATGACTTAAGGAAGTGCAAAACAATCAGGGAACATCACCCAGAGGTTGCACAGATACCTTGTTCCGTCCTTCCACATACTCGCTCCAAGTCTCAATGGTTTCAATGCTATTCACAGCTCCCTCTTGGGTCACCTCCTTCCAGTCCTTGCACTCAGGCATTCTGTCGCGCTGATGCCTTCGGGAAGACCTTTGTCTGGTTCTATAAGACAAGAATTACATAAATAATTTTTTAGAATCCATGACATTCCAAAAATCTGGAAGAACAACATAGAAATGAATGAACAGAGGGAAAACTGACAGTCCAAAGGATGAAAGCGATTTTTTTGGTCTTCAAGAATTATTATTGAGTAGTAAGAATTCCAGTTTGTTGTCCTTGGATTTGATTAGGAGTTCAGTTTACATTGTTATGATTGATAGGGGTTTGGCACTGTGTTCCCGCACATTTCTGACTATCTGTCTGGAAAATGGTATGTTTTTCTCTTCCATTTTTGTATTGCTTACTGCAGAGGTCTGTGTTGGCAGTTAATATCTCTATTGCTAGAATTCAAATTCAGCTTTGCTGCCAATGCTAATATTTAATTTATTCACTTCCAAACCTTCTTCCCAAGTTAATTTTTTCCACTGCTCTAATTAAATCTGGCATCATGGGATAACTTTGGGGCTCATATACTATGGTGGCTCTAGCATACCGATATGACAGCTGAGCATTTTGAGTGGGGACAGGGCTATGTAGTGACTTGAACAACATTTAGCAGGTTCATCAATCCACAATAACATCAGAATTTTGCTTTGATTTATCTAAAACAAACTGATGTGAAAGCATGCATAGCATAGCATACATAGCAACCCATACTTAATACAGATCGAAAGCTGGATGAAACATCTTTGTACTTTGCTTTGTAGCAATTACAATTAATACCGTGATTATACACTTGACACTTGATAAAGGGCACACAGCCCGAAACATGTCGTCTACTGGTAGTTGGCAAATAAAAGAAAAAACCACAGCATTAATATGCCTTTTGAGTGCTCTCCTCATTTTTCAATAATATCATTTCCTCCAAATATTAATTTTAGTCAAATAAAAACAGCCATTATCATGACATTTAATGGAATCATACACACAATTATTGCCTGTGGTTCCAGCCTACAAGACCATACAAACCCTTTTCTGCAGCCTGTTGTGTGTATTGTCATATTTATAATTCACCCAGGGGCAGATTTACTAAGGGTCGAATTTCAACCCTCAAAGTAAAATCCTTCGAATATAGAATTCGGAAAGATTTACCGCAAATACTTAGATCGAACAAAAATAGTTTGAATCTAACGATTCGAACGATTTTAAGTGATTGATCGAAGGATTTTTATTCGACCACAAAACTTAGAAAAGTGCTGTGGAAGGACCCCATAGGCTAACATTGAAGCTCGGTAGGTTTACTGTGGCGAAGTATGTAGTCGAAGTATTTTTAAAAGAGACAGTACTTCGACTGGTCGAAGAGTCGAACGATTTTTACTTTGAATCATTCGATTCGATCGAATTCGATCGAATTTGAACCATTCGATCGCCGAAGTACCCAAAAAAATACTTCGAAATTCAAATTTTTTTTCATTTGAATCCTTCACTCGAGCTTAGTAAATCTGCCCCCCAGTGTTGAACAAATTTGGTACTATAAGGCTAAAGACTGCAAGTATAGCTAATAAGTCTAACTGCACTGTGAGCATTTCTTGCAACTTACACACTGCGGCGAGTATACATCTTGCATGGAGTCCAAGGCCTCCAGAGCCACTGAACAGCTGCTGGAGCTGGAACACCAAACACTGTGCAAGTAAGAGTGTGGCGACTTCCCTGGGCATATATACTTGGCGAGGAAGTCTCCTTTTCATGGATCTGTGGGGGTACTAACACACATCAAAATTATTGCAGTGACAAGCAGACAAAATATTGTCCAGTATTTGACCATAATAAAACTAGAATTTCATAAAGCTAAAACATACAGTAAAACGTATTGGTACCTTACTGTGAGGAAGGTATGGGGTTTTAACAGGTAAAAATGTAAAAACAGGACAGTTCAGAAACACCATATACTCGCACCTTATTCAGTAAATATACAATTTAGCTAAAAAAAATATTTTACCAAATAAACCAGGCATTAGTGTAGGATAAATTCACTCAAGTTGTATCATAACAAAAATGTTTTCAGAAATTAGACAAGATTTATGTAAGTGCTATGCATATTATTGAAATAAATATAGAAATATAGAAATATTATTGAAAAAATGTAGTTGAATTTACTGAAAATCTGTATACTGTATCAGCTATCATCTAACAAACATAACAGTCTGTTTGTTAACAAGATTTTAAAAAGTGTCATGTGTTGAACAGTTTATTGTTGACATTTTTTAAATCAGATGTTTAAAATAAAAAAGAATGTAAATTACATTTAGGACACAAGAGCAAAGATAGTCTTTATTCATTTTGTTTATATCTATTTTCTTATTTTTAATACATCGATTTTTTAGTTCATTGCCTGAAAGAAGAATAAAAAAAGATGATGATGAAAGTGTTTGATGGACTTTACCATCTAGGCACTGAATCGCAGTAGCTGAACACAAACCATTACTATATCTTAAAGGGATACTGTCATGGGAGAAAAATTTTTTTCAAAATGAATCAGTTAATAGTGCTGCTCCAGCAGAATTCTGCACTGAAATCCATTTCTCAAAAGAGCAAACAGATTTTTTTTATATTCAATTTTGAAATCTGACATGGAGCTAGACATATTTTTAATTTCCCAGCTGCCCCAAGTCATGTTACTTGTGCTCTGATAAACTTCAATCACTCTTTACTGCTGTACTGCAAGTTGGAGTGATATCATCCCCCCCCCCAGCAGCCAAACAAAAGAACAATGGGAAGGTAACCAGATAACAGCTCCCTAACACAAGATAACAGCTGCCTGGTAGATCTAAGAACAACACTCAATAGTAAAAACCCATGTCCCACTGAGACTCCTGCAGTTACATCGAGAAGAAAACACAGCAGCCTGCCAGAAAGCATTTCTCTCCTTAAGTGCAGGAACAAGTCACATGACCAAGGGCAGCTGGGAAATTAACAAAATGTCTAGCCCCATGTCAGATTTCAAAATTGAATATAAAAAAATCTGTTTGCTCTTTTGTTTCAATGCAGAAGTCTGCTGGAGTAGCACTGTTTACTGGTGTGTTTTGAAAAAAACATGTTTTCCGATGACAGGATCCCTTTAATAACTGTAATAACTAGTTGTGTATTGTTATATTTATATTGTTGAATGGGTAGATAGTTATAATTGTGCCTGTATAAAGCCACATATATGGCCAGGATCCTAATGCATAATTAGGGCAATCTGCCCATTACCTGTTGTTTTTTTTGCCCCTTACCATTCACCACCAGTCTCAAACTGATTTGCTCTTCCAGGTCAGCCTGTTCATTTCTCAGCACCAGTCTGTAAATGCCGGCATCTTGCTCTGTGATGTCCCTAATCTGCAGCGTGCGTTGGGACTGCCGATATTTGCTGTAAATGGTACCAACAGGTATCAGCTTCCCATCTTTATACCTGGGTTAGAGACAGAGAATTAACCTGAGAAAATCAAACATTAAATAAAGGTTTTAATTGTAAAAAGTACATTTTAATTTTTAACATCAGTAAAACCGCTTTATAAATCGTAAATCCTGACTTATCTTCTTTACCACATCTACATTCTGAGAAAACAAACTGTTCAATGAAAGAGCACATGCACTCAATCAGAGAGGCCTGAGTTTGATTCCTGTAATGACTCAGGTCCTTGTCACACTGAGTAGCTTATTTGATCTCCCTGTAACTTAGATTGTTAGCACTACTACTAGACAGGCTCTGTATGACTGTAATTTATTTAACAATCATGCTATTTTATATTTAAACTAGAAATTTAGTTATTTTGGGCAGGAATGGAATTTTTATTATCACGATGACAGTGGTATCATCTGTACAGTTGTGCCCAGTGTTCTCAAGCCATACCTCTGTGTGCTTAAAATGCCAGTTTCTATTTTGAATCCCAGTCTTACCCCTCATACATCAAAGTAGGTACAATTGGCACCAGCATAGATGAGCAAATAGGTACAATAGGTACAAGTACTTTTTGTATGGTATTTTAATACGGCTAACTTTGACTCAGTTTTCTGGCAATTTCTAGTAAATGACCCCTTTAAAGGACACTAAAGCCTAACTGAAGAAGTAGGCTAGAAATGTTGTACATTATGTTTTGGGGTTATGTACCAGCCCAAGGCAACCACAGCCCTTTAGCAGTAAAGATCTGTGTCTCCAAAGATGCCTCAGTAGCTCCCCATCTTCTTTTCTGCTGATTCACTGCACATGCTCTGTGCTGCTGTCACTTACTGAGCTTAGGGACCCACTCACAATATACAGTACACATAGGGTTGCTACCCGGCCGGTATTTTACCGGCCTAGCCGGTAAAACACCTGCCAAGGCCGGGGCCGGTATTACAAATTTACCGGCAATGTAGCTGCCGGTAAATTTGTAATACCCTTAAAAAGACCCCCTCGGCCAGCCCCCAATCAACTGTAAACTTACCTTGTCCCTTGGTTCTTGTCCTGGCCCCGCCCATTTGCAGCATAACCCGCCCCCTTTGATGTCATGTCACGCCCCCTTTTTGTACCCCCCCCCCACCAGCCAGAATTTTTTTTTGGAAAATGTGGCAACCCTCAGTACACATAGAATAGAAATGTCACAATATAAGGCTTATTAGTCATTAATACAGATAATTACTACTTGGCAGCACAGAAACCAGTGCAATTAGCATCAGAATTTAATAATCAGCCCTGTAGCATCATCTTATACTATAAGCCAACTTCATTTTCCGCTTCATAATTTGCAATGACCCCTAAGATTAGCTTCTCAACAGGTGCTCAGAGCCAACTGAGCATGTGAGTGTCACAGACACTTTTTCAAGATTGTGACCCCCTGTGACAAGTTTGAAGTCTTGGATCATTGCTGCTATTGAGATGCTGAAACTTTAGGCTGGTGCAATAAGTTCACTATATAAAATATGGCATTTTTAACCATATTCATTTTTAGGGGTTAGTTCTCCTTTAATGTTTAAATAACCAGCAGATAAATTAGCATTGATACCATTGGAATGAGGGCTGGGGGTAAGCAGAAACTTTAATCAACAATTTTGCCGTCTTGTCTCCAGCTGTGGCTTCAGTGACTGAATTGTCCTTTGTCTCCAAAGTGATGAATGGCTTTTCTATGGAACAGAGAAAATGGAAGGAGATTAAAAATGGAAAGTGCAGAGACAGGCACCTTTTCTCAGAAAAAAAAGCAAATAACATTTAACTAAAGGGAAAATTTGCCATTAGATCAATATATACTCCAAGAAGCTTCACCATACTTTCTGTTTCCTTTGCTCGTAGAAAAATATATTTAATACAATATATCGTGTTGAATTTAGATTCTTAATGTTATAAAATATTTTAAGATTTGTAATGTTTTATGTATCACAATTATATCTAAATATGCTGCATTTGGGTTACATCTTGAAAAGGGGATTCAATGTTTTACTTTGTTCCACTTTGAGTATGATGTAGACAGTTATATCCTGAGACAAACTGCAATTGTTTTTCATTTTCTTTATTATTTTTTTCCTTTTATTATTTGTGGTTTTGAGTTATTTAGCCTTTTATTCAGCAGCTCTCCAGTTTGAAATTTCAGCAATGTGGTTGCTAGGGCCAAATTACTTTAGCAACCATGCATTGATTTGAATGAGAGACTGAAATATGAATTGGAGAGAGCCCGAAGAGAAAGATGAGAAAGATCAGACACTCCCACTCTTCATTTCAGCCTAGCTTCTGACCTGTAAAGATCTCTCTGCAGCTCTGACAATTTTAGGAGGTAAAATGCTTTAAACGGTTTTTCTTTCTGCATAATTTTTTTTTCTGCATAAATACATGTTTTGAGGAAGGATGAGTAATATATCTGAATATGAGGGTTATATGAAATGTCTCTTTTAGAATTCCAGATTCCCTGTAAAAGTGATTGATCGGGGGGTCTATTATGGACATGTACCAATCTATAAAACAGTGAAAAGGAATATATTTATAGTTTGTACTGCCCTTGCCCGTTTTTCCAAGGTGACACTCCCTGGCCTTTGTGAAATATGCCATATGTATATTCCCCCCACCCACTGCTCACCACTTCAGGTTTTACCCTAAATTATATATCTAACGAAATAAAGATCAATAAAGACTTTGCAATCATGTATTTTGATTTATTTTATTTCATGCTGTAGTAGAGATGCTGGTTTGGAGCAGCACTGATAATAGCCATAGTTAATGTGTTTTTTTTTTTGCATTCAAACAGTGCCTCTTGTATTTGTGTAAATGCTTTACATGAGTGCATTGCATTCAATGTACTTAAGCAAGCCAAGAAAGGAAACACATCATCATATTTGCTGCATATTCCATAGCAGTATGGACAGGCCCGGATTTGTGGAAAGGCCACCTAGGCTTTTAGAGGGGCGACATGCTGCCCAACCACACCCACATTGGTTCAAAAATACTGGGGATGGGATGGAGATACAATCGTTTTTTACATTTCCTGGACACCAATCCCCATTTCTCTGGTCCAGATGGTGAAAATTTGCACGAATAAAGGGGAGGGGACAGGGGCGACAAACAGCAATGGGCCTAGGGGTGCCCACTATGTAAATCCGCCCCTGAGTATGGACAAGGGCAAATATAACTTTTAAACCATTGGTACAAGTTATGTTTCCTCTATACACAGTATGTTATTTGGCTACTTCGGTTGAAGCCTGGGATACCTGTTGTAACTGCAAACTGGAGAGCTGCTAAATAAAAAGCTAAATAACTCAAAAACCATATAATAAAAAATTAAAACCAATTGCGAATAGTCTCAGAATATGACTTTCTACATCAACTCAAAAGTTGACAACCCCTTTAAAGGAACAGTAACATCAAAAAAATGAAAGTGTTTTAAAGTACAGTAATAACATTATGATGCAGTGTTGCCCTACATTATATAGTTAATAAAGTACCCCCTCTTGTAAAATATAAGGATATTATAAGTTACCGAGAAGTTTCATGACCATATAAAAACACGAGGCCGTAGGAAGTTACTCCGAGGTAACTTCTAATATCTACATATTTTACAACTGGGGGTACGTTATTTATTATAATACCGGTACATACATTTCAGTGGGTCACGTTACAGAAATTACATCAGAACTCACCGTTTATAACTGATGACATCAGAACTCACCGTTTATAAGGATATAATTTACAAGATATTTATGGTTTTTGTGTATTATAATGTTATTTCTGTAAAACGGATGTGTTTGCTTCAGAAACACGACTATATAGTTCATATAAACAAGCTGCTGTGTAACAATGGCAGGAATTGAAAAAAGGCTATATGGCACAGGTTAAATAGTGGATAACAGATAATACCATTATGGTCTACAGATCTTATCTGCTGTGTAATCTGAGCCTTTTCTCATTTGAATGGCTGCCCCCATGACTACACAGCAGCTTATTTATATAAACAATAGTAGTGTTTCTGAAGCAAAGACAGCAGTTTTACCAGTGCAGGGCAACACTGCATTATAATGTTATTACTTTAAAACGCTTTCATTTTTTGATGTTACTGTTCCTTTAAAGGGGTTGTTCACCTCTGAGTTGATGTCGAGAGTGAAATTCTGAGACTATTCGCAATTGGCTTTTCATTTATGATATGTTCTTGAGTTACTTAGCTTTTTATTCAGCAGCAGCTCTCCAGTTTGCAGTTTCAGCAAACTTGTCGCTACGGTCCAAATTACTATAGCAACCATGCATTGATTTAAATTATAGACTGGAATATGAATATTACCTTAAATGTGAACCAATCCTTTAAAGAAAAAACAATGGATATAGAAAATGTTGTGCATTTTATATTAAAGACCTGTTATATTGCAGTGGGGCAGGCAATATACTGATACAGATTGTTTTAAGAAAAAAAGAATTTAGGTTTCATGTTTACCTTGCAAGCGACTTATTATACAGCTTTTTATGTGTGGGTGAGGCCCAAATTAATGTGGCAAACTGGAATATCCTAACCCTTTTATAAACACAGAGTTTGTGCCACCCAAAGAAATTTTATAATGGCAACCCTGTACTATTATGTTGTTTTTTGCACAATACAATATTCAGCATCCTTTCTTCCCTACCCTCACACATTCAATCCCGCACCATTTCCCTTTCATTCTTTACCGTGAACAATGACCTCGCTGCTCTCCATGTGATGCCATGTCTCGCTTATTGCATGGCACACATATGTTCCGAGGTCCGTCAGGCTGACACTGGGCACAGTAAGCGTGCTGTACATCTCTGTATGATCTTGCTGGGCCTGACGATCGGAGTGTACAAATCTATTAACCTGTATTGTAAAAGGTTACAGGAAGAGTTTATTTAAGACATTATTTGCAAGACACATTTACTAGATCTAGAAACTACTTTTACTGTAAGTTTTTTTTCCCTTCTCTACAGTTACTCTTTCACTATAATGCAGCCAGACCACAGTAACTAGTTCTGTCAATTTTTTTAAAAATAAAGTTATATTTTGTTGGCAAAGTTTCCTTTTTTTGTGGAAAAAGCAATATTGAATGGGCTCATTTATAAACTTTGCGCAGGGAAGAATCATTCGCACATGGTTATATTTATAAAGCTGGATTAGAGTGGTGTACTTAAAGGAGACCTGCCATCCTAACAAATAATTCCAAATTATTTTTTTATCATGTTAGTTTTGCAAAATAAAACTTACTTTCACTACAATAATTATTTAAATGTAGTTTCGTTCAGTCTTGAAATTACACAATCACAGCACGCAGGCAGGAGCCATTTTGTGGACACTGTTATTAAGACAATTTGTGCATCACCCCAAAATCTTGTGAATGCACGCGAATGTGGGACTAATGCCCATACACATTGCCCTACACAATTATAGAGTGTGGGGAGGAAGGGGGAATGTGAGAAGTGCAGTGACATCTAGGAAGTGCTGAATTTAGGGTAAGGCCAGACGAGGAGATTCGGGGAGATTTTTGCCTCACTGAGGCAACTTTAGGCGACTATTGAAAACGCATCGCCGCGTGTGCATTAGCGCAGGCGATTTTGCGCTGTAGCCTATGGGGAAAAGACGCTGAGGCAGTTCGGGGAGATAGTCGCGCAAAAGACGTGGCGATAAGAAAATCTCCCCGAATCTCCTCGTCTGGCCTTACCCTTAAAGTGAAAGTAATTGACTGCCTCACCTCTATGCCTCAGGCATAGAGGCGGGGCAGGTAATATTTGTTTGACAGCTCAGATATTTAAATGTCTTTATAACAGGTATGGCTGCTTTAATGAAAAAAACTATTTGGGTTCCATGTTTAGTTAGCAAATGACTTTTGTTATACAGCTTTTTATGTGTAGGTCCACTTTAATGTGCAAACAGAATTGCAAATTTTTCGCACTGCGAATGTCCATAAAAGCTTTTTATATATGGCAAAAAATGCAAATTGTGAATACACTGCGTTTGAGTTACGCCACAAATTTGGTGGCGGAGAAAATATTCACAGTTCACAGTTTTGCAAATTGTGAATTTAAATTTCTGTCAATGCTATTGACACCCGTCTTATTTGCGAGCCGTTTGCGAAAAATGTATTCACAATGCAAATTCGCAAAAACTGGAAAGACGGGCACAGCAGTGCAATATTTTACCGTTCAAGAAAAAGCATACAACCATTTGCGAATAAATATGCGCTGTGCGAACTTTATACGTGACCCCCAAGGTCACATAGGTAAAAAATAACCAATTCATGTCTTGTAATAAAGCTGTATTAATTTAGCACATGTCAAAAAAGTAAAAAAAAAACAAGGCACTAAATAAGTAGTTCATAAGCTTTTAAAAGTGCTGGTCACCTCTTTACCAGGATAATCCCAATTAAAGTTGACTGGTGTATTGAATTCAGCCGTCACAGTGCAGTTCAGTATTAGCTGATCTCCTACTAGCAACTCTGTATTCTTAGGGTAGAGATGCATGCCATAAAACTGACTGCCTGGTTTGATAAAATAGAAAGAGAACAAAAACATTCATTAATAACAGATATGATCAGAAATGATTTATCCACATGCAACATGCCCACCCAGGTTGTGCCCTGAATGCAGCACTTTAAGCTGCAAGCTTTGCTGTTGTGCAGGCTAAACAGTGCCAGGGGCACATTTTTGGGTGATAGCCCTTATTCTGTCGACTGGTGTTTTAGTTCTTACCTGTTAAATGGACAAGGAAGTAGTTTGATTCAAAGACTTTTCCTTCAACAACTGTCTCACAGTGTAAAAAAATGGAGTCTCTTATCCAATCAGTAGGGACCAAAATCCCTTCCTTGTTGTCCCATGTAACACGTTCTCCATCTGGAGTGATGATTTCTGAGCTTTGCTGGAAGAAATTAAAGAACTTTCAATGCTTGCACAGCTATAAATTACAACTACTGCACATATTAGTTACAATGATATGTTTTTGGGGACTAGAAATTTGGCCATAGTTATTTTAGAACTGCAGTGATTTGGGGTATGAGGAGCACAGTAAAACAAACTTTATTGACTGGCAAGGCCATACAAGCATTCAAATACACTATTATTTGGTAACTAGTGGGCTTTTTAACGCAAGGTAAGTACTCCCATTGTCAGGTATTGACTGAGGTGGAAAACCAGGCCCGGATTTGTGGCAAAGTCACAAAGGCCCGGGCCTAGGACAACAAAGACGCATGCCACCCACTAGCCACATTGATAAGAGAGCCTTACCAGGTTAATGCTCCTGTTTTCAAAGTATCTGTCCCCCTAATGAGCCTGTTTTCAAAGTATCTGTCCCATTATGGCAATGGGTGGGTTAATGGGAGGAGGGAGTGGGCGTGGCAGTTCTTGCATACTTGTGTGCATTCGTAAATGAGGGGAGCAGTGTAGGACTGGGCCGGTGGGACACCGGGAAAAAACCCAGTGGGCCCCCGCCAGCCCAGCCATGTTTCCCCGATCGGGCTCCCCCTTAAAAAAAACCTACGCTCCACGCAGGCACATGTTGCAATTAAGGTAAAAATGATGGTTGATCCCAATTTTATTAATAGGGAAAAAAGATAAATATATAGGAAGGCTGGGGTTTTTTTCCAGAAAAGGTGGCAACCCTAGTTGCAACGGAGTTCGCGCAAGCGCGCCCGAACCGGAGTTCATTGAGGGAAGCCAGGAGGGGGGCCTCAGTCACTGCCTGGAGGGGCTTTCATGTGGCAGTCCCGGTGGGCCCCCATTACTCCAGTCTGACCCTGGGGGAAGGGTGTGTTACACTGTCCAGTGATACGGCACATACATTTCTATTGTACAGCACTGTAGAATATGTTGACCCTTTATAAATACATGTTTATAGTGATAATAATTGCTTGGTAAAAGAAAACAGCTATGCAATGACGCTCCAAATTTTTATATCTGGGCTCAGAGAAAAAAAAATTGTATGGAACTAAAACACCTCCCAGGACACAAAACTACATACTTAACTGAAATATCAGTTTTAGTATAGTAAGAATAGTAAGTCTGAAATAAAGGAATGACACTACTAAATATAAAGATCTCATTACAGGTGGGACTTACCATATGGAGAGTAACATTGAGGTCTGGAATTGACACAAGGCATGGGACTCTAGTTTTCTCCTTATATACCAGCAGTGCCCCAGGAGTGTTAATAAATGGCTGCTCCCAATCTAATGACACAATAAAAAGATGTCAGATTTCAGGTTTTACAAATAGAAAGTTATTTCTCTCCTCGGGAAAAATGCTTTTCAATTTCAACGTTTTTTGTTACAGAGGTGTTGCAATTAGAAGTAAAAACAGAAAACAAACTGGATGTGGTTGAGTAATGGGAGATTCAGGGCAAAGGAAGTAATTGAGGGTTTGGAAAATTGCAAAGGCAATTATGTTTATATTTTAATAAGAAAAAAACTTTACTTATTTATAATGCCTCAAGTGCATTGAGGGGCACAAAAACATGACTTCATAAGTGCTCATTCTAAACAATGGAGCAAAGCAAATCCAGGAGGAGCTGTTTTGCTTTCTACTGGCTTTTTCTACACCCAGGAGGAGAGGGGCATACAATCATGCCTCATTGTGCTCATTCTTCAAGCACTTGTGGAAGGGGTATAGCAGTATACTCTCATAATCTACAGCTCATACTGGATTAAAAGTAGGGCACTTTGTGCAAAGCAGTGAAGAGGGGTGAAATGCAGCCCTGTACTTCCCCTGCCTTATGGAAAGCAGGAAATAAAGGAGCCACAATTTGTGCTTCTGAATAGGGTTGCCACCTGGCAGGTATTTTACTTGGGGCAGCTGGGAAATTGACAATATGTCTAGCCCCATGTCAAATTTCAAAATTGAATATAAAAAAAATCTGTTTGCTCTTTTGAGAAATGGATTTCAGTGCAGAATTCTGCTGGAGCAGCACTATTAACTGATTCTTTTGAAAAAAAATATTTTTCCCATGACAGTATCCCTTTAAGTAGGTAGTACCGTTGTAATTTATGCAAAGCTGAAACTGCAAGATCAAGGGGCACATTTACTATTGGTCGAATATCGAGGATTAATTAACCCTCGATATTCAACTATCGAAGTTAAATCCTTCGACTTCGAATATCGAAGTTGAAAGGATTTACCGCTATTCTTTCAATCGAACGATCGAAGGAATAATCGTTCGATTGAACAATTATATCCTTTTGCTAGAAAGCCTATGGGGACCTTCCCCATAGGCTAACATTGATGCTCGGTAGGTTTTAGATGGCAAGGTAGGAGGTCGAAGTTTTTTTTAAAGAGACAGTACTTCGACTATCGAATGGTCGAATTGTCGAACGATTTTTAGTCGAATCATTTGATTCAAAGTCGTAGTCGAAGTAGCCAATACGATGGTCGAAGTAGCCAAAAAAATACTTCGAATTTCCTTCACTCGAGTTAAGTAAATGTGCTCCCAAGTGCCAGTTCATGTGGTTGGAGCTCCAGCAAGGCCATGTAAGTACTCTATATTAGGTTGTAACTCTTTTCTGTGGGCCAGATTGCAGCACAGATCTGCTCTTGCACCTGATGCATATGATGCAAACTATCTGGGCACGGCATTCCAGCCATGGAACCCCTTTACCAACCACCCTCAGTACAAAACAGTAGTGGGTGATGCATAAGCAATGCAACATGCAGGGTAATTACATGGAAATTCAGTTTTTTCTATAGTAACATTGGCACATTTATATGCCACAGAACAGTATTGAAATATCTTGTTTTTTTCCGCTTACCTCTAACAAAGACATGGACGCTGGCAGCTGTAGTCCCTTTGATCCTGACATTGATAAATTTGTAGTGGCACCAGTAAGAGCCTGTGTCATTAGCCTGAGCTCCTGTCAGCCGGAACACCTTGCAGTAAGGTTTGCTAGGAATTCCCTCGCAGTCCTCCTCAGTCACACTGCGTGTATCACTGAAATTTATCGTCACTTTAGAGTCTTTCTCCTTGGTATCTGTGTCTGTAAAGCCCCCTGGCCAAGACCACTGCAGGGGTCTCTGTCCCCTGGAAATCAATATGCAAATAGTGTGTTATAAAAATTAATTATAGTAAACATGCAGCATTAATACATTTGAAAATAATTATATTAACACACAGTGGATCGTTCGATCCACTCCCTACATTTAAGACACAGTTATCGCTTGTGAATGTGAATTACCAATCCCTATATAAAGGTTAATACACCAGAGAGCCTTTTTTCTTTGGCCGGATGGCTCCAAGTGCCATCCGGCCGGCGATTTACATTCTAGCCGGCGAGAGGTAATAATTTGGGGAGATTAGTCGCCCCCAAAGAAGAGATTTGTTGCCGGCCGACATCTCCCTGAGTGTCTGTGTCCTGACCCTAAAACTGTTCCAGCACAGCTAACTAATGACCAATAGCCAAGGGTGACTTATAACAATAGCTTTAATAGTAAAAATAATATCTAGGTGGTGGTCCACAAAAGTGCAGGCAACAGATTAAATTAATTATAGAAGTAGAAAATAGAATAAATAGCCTCACATTTTAAAAAGTTATGAATAAGAACTCTGTGGGGAGAGAAGCCTGGCTTTCTGCCACTTAAGTCAAAAGGGTATGGGATATATCTCGACTGCCTCCTTCAATTACAATTAAATATAATAAGGTCCCTGAGCTCCAGCTACGAGTTCACTCCAATAACAATGTGTTGGTACAGGGTCTATGTGGATATTAGCAGTAATGCAAATAATATATTTAGTGACTGACAGATTGTAAGGAAAAAAGAGGAGAAACGATCCGAACTCGGCAGACTGTACAAAAGATTTGCCAGGATTTGCTGCAAAGCTATTTATTTCCTCCCCTTAGAATGAAATATGAATAAAAAATGGTTGTAGAGTATGGTATAAAGAAAGACTAACTAATCTTATTACAAGACGATTGATACATATATTTTAGTTAATAAATTGTCCCAATCCCATTGGCCACATAAAAATGACCATTTGTAACCATGTGTTGCATATGGGAAGAATAATCCTGAGCAAAATGGATGTTTAATTTAACCACATTCAGCCATATGTTGGTCATTCTAAGGGTCTGGCCAAACGGGCAGATTCGGGGAGATTAGTCGCCAGATCAAATCTCCTCTTCTTCGTGGCGACTAATCTCCCTGATCTGCCTTCCCCTGCCTTCCGCCGGCTAAAATGTAAATCGCCTGGGGGCAGGTAAAACATTTTAGCCGGCTGAAGGCAGGGGAAGGCAGATTGGGGAGATGAGTCACCGCGAAAAAGAGGAGATTTGTCGCCTGGCGATCTTCCCGAATCTGCCCTTGTTCCCAGACCCTTTATGATTATTCGAAATGGCTTGTATGCTTAAAGGGATTCTGTCATGATTTTTATGGTGTTGTTTTTATATTTTTTAAAATTACACTTCACTTAACTTTACAATTTACTTGTAATATAAGTGTATTTTTTTTAGTTGTAATATTGGTGTGTAGGCAGCCATCTCAGGTCATTTTGCCTGGCCATGTGCTTTCAGAAAGAGCCAACACTTTAGGATGGAACTGCTTTCTGACCGGCTATTGTACATGATGTGTTGAACTGGCATGTCCGGGCCCACAAGTGCTGCCACCAAAAGAGCCCACTACCTCAGACATGGAGGCAGGGGCATAACAAGACAGAAACATATGACACAGATTGCATCCACAGGGTCTGTTTCTGCTATAGTTACGCCACTGTACAGAGGTTCCACACCAATCTCAATCCCTCTGGCACCCCCCCCCCAACCACATACCTCCGAATTGAACCAGGTACTTTTTTTTCTTGCAGCTACCTGCCTACGGCTGAATCCAACATTGAGTCCGTGCTTTCTGATATGCAACAACAGTTTGGGGAAGGACCTTCCTCCCTTCCAGTTCCAATATTAAATTGAAAGCCCTTATATTACAGCAACTCCATCAGTACTGTTTTATTTTTGCAGATGATACTAAACTGTGCAGAACTATAGGTTCCATGCAAGATGCTGCCACTTTGCAGAGTGATTTGTCTAAGTTGGGAAACTGGACAGCAAACTGGAAAATGAGGTTCAATGTTGATAAATGCAAGGTTATGCACTTTGGCAGAAATAATATAAATGCAAGTTATACACTAAATGGCAGTGTGTTGGGAGTTTCCTAAAATTAGAAGAATCTAGGGGTTTTAGTAGATAACACGTTGTCAGATTCTGGGCAGTGTCATTCTGTGGCTACTAAAGCAAATAAAGTTCTGTCTTGCATAAAAAAGGGGACCTTTTTACCCATAAAGAGGATCACCACACCAGAGGCCACCCCTTCAGACTAGAGGAAAATAATTTTTAGAGGGTTCTTCACACAGGACAGTGAGGTTGTGGAATGCACTGCCGTTTGATATTGTGATGCTGATTCTGTTAATGACTATAAGAATGGCTTGGATGATTTCTTGGACAGACATCATAATATCAAAGGCTATTGTGATACTAAGCTCTATATATAGTATAGGTATGGGTATATATAATTTATGTGAAGGTATGGATGGGTGTGTGTATGGATGCTGGGTTTTCATTTGGAGGTGTTGAACTTGATGGTCTTTTTTCAACTCGATTTAACTATGTAACTATGTTGCCTACATAGGTGTTTGGCTACTACACCAGTTCAGCTGGCTCAGCTGTGCACTTTGGTTTTTCAAATGTGTAGGGAAATATAGTAAGACAGCATGGGAATCAGCTTTGTGGTTAGAGACTCTTAGAGACTCTGACCTAATTAAGATGGATGGCCTGTCATAGGACTGAGGGAAGGGTCTATAAGGTATAATAAATGTTTTCTTATTTTACTATAATGAATCATTAATTGTGTTTTTGCAACACAGACTTTCAGCATTTAATGCATCATCCAAACACACTTCCAAATTTAGGAACACTGCTGAGTAAGCAATTCAACTGGAAATATTGGATTATTCCCCCATGTATTGTATTCAGAACATTTATTCTGCATTTACTACCACTTTGCCTTCTGTCTTGTATTAATATGTAGGCCAATGTATATATGAATACACATTTCCTTGTTCCTGCCTACATCAATGGATTGTAATTAACCCCCAGTTAAGTAGATGTCCTGAATTTTTATGACCCAAACTCTAGTTTCTGCCTACTTCAAAGGATTACCCATCCTGTAGTCTAATTAAATGCAAAATAAAACAGGTCCCTCTAGGATGCTTTGATTCCAAACTGATATGCAGATGGGTGGTCTGACAACAACATACCCAGAGAAACCAGCTGGAGAGGGTCTTTTAAATTTCAAAAAAGGAACTGTTTGTACAGTTGTTATTGGTAAAAAGAACATCTAAAGAAATTAACTGGTTTAGCTAAAACAATAAAAATTAAGATACTTGTTTAACTTGTCTTCAGCCAATCAGAACAATTCCTGATTTTGGTCAATAGGATAGAAACAGTATAACAATGGAGCTGGTTTTTGCTGATTTAGGCGGAAAGAAAGAGAGAGAGAGAGAGAGAGAGAGAGAGAGAGAGAGAGAGAGAGAGAGAGAGAGAGAGAAAGAGAGAGAGAGAGAAGGGAAGGAAGGAAGGAAGAGAGAGAGAGAAAAAGTAGGGAGTAGAAGAATGGGCATATTGAAAAGCTCTTTTGTTCACTATACTCTATACATATAGTATATCCTATGAGCACATTTTGAAAGACCTCTGTATCATTTGTTCTCTCTCGTTTGGCTAATCTCAATAAATCGTTTAATCTCTAGGAACCTCGGTTGCATCCTTTTTACCTGGCTGTGGTAAATTGCAGAATCTACAGTTAGGTCCATAAATATTTGGACAGAGACAACTTTTTTTCTAATTTTGGTTCTGTACATTACAACAATGAATTTTAACTGTCTCTTTCTGAAATTTAAACTCAGATGCAGTTGAACTGCAGACTTTCAGCTTTAATTCAGTGGGTTGAACAAAAAGATTGCATAAAAATGTGAGGAACTAAAGCTTTTTTTTAACACAATAACTTCATTTCAGGGGCTCAAAAGCAATTGGACAATTAACTCAAAGGCTATTTCATGGGCAGGTGTGGGCAATTCCTTTGTTATGTCATTATCAATGAAGCAGATAAAAGCCCTGGAGTTGATTTGAGGGGGGGGGGGTGCTTGTATGTGGAAGATTTTGCTGTGAACAAACAACATGCAGTCAAAGGAGCTCTCCATGCAGGTGAAACAAGTCATCCTTAAGCTGCAAAAACAGAAAAAACCATCTGAGAAATTGCTACAATATTAGGAGTGGCAAAATCTACAGTTTGGTACATCCTGAGTAAGAAAGAAAGCACTGGTGAACTTCGCAACGCAAAAAGACCTGGACGTCCACGGAAGACAACAGTGGTGGATGATCTTTTCCTTTCTGAATCATTTCCATGGTGAAGAGAAAGAAAACCCTTCACAACAGCCAAACACGTGAATGACACTCTCCAGGAGTTAGGCATATCCATATCCAAGTCTACCATAAAGAGAAGACTGCATGAAAGTAAATACAGAGGGTGCACTGCAAGGTGCAAGCCACTCATAAGCATCAAGAATAGAAAGGCTAAATTGGACATTGCTAAAAAAAAAAAAACATCTAAAAAGCCAGCACAGTTCTGGAAAAATATTCTTTGAACAGATGAAACCAAAATCAACCTCTACCAGAATGATGGCAAGAAAAAAGTATGGAGAAGGTGTGAAACAGCTCATGATCCAAAGCATACCACATCTCTATAAAACATGGCGGAGGCAGTGTGATGGCTTGGGCGTGCATGGCTGCCAGTGGCACTGGGACACTAGTGTTTATCCATAATGTGACACAGGACAGAAGCAGCCAAATGAATTCTGAGGTGTTCATAGACACTGTCTGCTCAAATCCAGCTAAATACAGTCAAATAGATCGGGAGGCATTTCATAATACAGCTGGACAACGACCCAAAACATACAGCCAAAGCAACCCAGGAGTTTATTAAAGCAAAGAAGTGGAATATTATTGAATGGCCAAGTCAGTCATCTGATCTGAACCCAATTGAGCTGCATTTCACTTGTTGAAGACTAAACTTCGAACAGAAAGGCCCACAAACAAACAGCAAGTGAAAGCCGCTGCAGTAAAGGCCTGGCAGAGCATTAAAAAGGAGGAAACCCAGAACCTGGTGATGTCCATGAGTTCAAAACTTCAGGCTGTCATTGCCAGCAAAGGGTTTTCAACCAAGTATTAGAAATGCACATTTTATTTTCAGTTTTTTAATTTGTCCAATTGCAACTTTTGAGCCCCTGAAATGAAATGATTGTGTTAAAAAAAAGGCTTTAGTTCCTCACATTTTTATGTTTATCTTTTTGTTCAATCCACTGAATTAAAGATGAAAGTCTGCAATTCAACTTTATCCGAATTGTTGTTTCATTTAAAATTCATTGTGGTAATGTACAGAACCAAAATTTAAAAAAAAAAAGTTGGCTCTGTCCAAATATTTATGGACCTTACTATATATTTCCCACACTACGGATATATACATCTCTAAAAGTACACCACATGTCTGGGCAAACTATTTCACTCAATCACTCATTACTCATTATTTACCCTCTCATCTGACCCAGGGATATACAGTAATTAAGATTAAGTTCATCTATTCGTGGACATATTTTATGGAACATAACTCAAGTACTTGAACATGCATTCGTGTTTACATGACATTGAGACCACGCATTGAATCACCTTTTACGTTGCTCTATCTATTTTCTTTTTTACCAATACAACTCCTGGATGGAGTTTTTTATTGTTGAAATGGACATTGTTTGCATATATTCATTGTTTTATCTTATAGGTGCTTTTTATTTTGTTAATAAGCAGTATTTTTGTTCTACATGTATTTTTTGTGTTCTTATAAGATTTCTGTGTTGGTCAGGTGCCAAACACAACAATTTGCATATAGATTGCATTTTTAGTTATGTAAGGCTACAAATATGTCTTTCAGCACGACCCCAGAATCTGCTGAGGTTTTATTTTGAATACTTCTAATAGGAGTCATGGTGGACTTTCATGAGTAACAGTGCAATAAGTTGGCGCTATATAAATACATGTTAATAATAAAATGTCTTTCTTCCTACCAATGCTACATATAAAACAGGTTTGTGGTGTTTGTCAAAAACATATTACATATTTTTTTAAACATATGTAGGAAAGTTGCAGAAAATTACATATTATGTTTTGTTTATGCAAAATGTGTTTTTAGTACTTGAGGGGAGATCCCCCTTTAGATACAATCATTGCACACCAGCATTTGTTATAGGTGCCCTTGAACTTTCAAGTGATCTATTGACCATAGTAAAGAGATCCTATCAGACCACAATCTGTACCCTTCCAGCCAAGAAGAAGTTAAAGTGAGAAAGATGTAAAAGAGGCAGAGAATTCTAACTTAATTCTGTGCATTGATGAATTCTGAAAATACATATTTTCACAGCTTGATGTGTCCAGTATTGAGAGTTCTATTTCCAAAGAAAACTGGGAAGCTATTCAAATTCAATTCATTACAGACCTAGAAAAACAGTGCCCTGTTCTTTGGATTTGGTACAAGCTTAAATGATTAGGGTTTTTATTTATTTATTTTTACATTAAATCTTGGAACTAGTATCAGTGGGTGGAGAGCAGCAGACAATGCTTGATTGGAGAGTCAATGCATCCTACGGTAATGTTTGCTAGAATTATTTATTATGTTTAGCATCTGCTCTTTTACCCAAACTACAGAAGGATCTCATGATTTAAAGGAGAATTCAACCCCCAACTAATAAAAACCCCTACCCTACATAGTCCACCCTCCCTGTTCCCCCTCGTACAGGTGTTAACACCTGTAAATGCCCATAATCCTGTAACAACCCCTCATTGCAGAGTCAGCGCAGCTGAGCTCACAGGCGTCATCTTCCAGCGATTCTGTAATCTTCGGGTCTTCTTCCTTCCCTTTGAGACTTTCGGCGCATGCACAGCTATCACAAAGCGGAAGATTGCTCCAACTGTGCATGCCCCGATACGCTGCTTACTTTCCAAAGTTTACCGAAGAGAAGAAGATGGCGCCCGTGAGCTCTGCAACTAGGGTGTAATTACAGGATTAGGGGCATTTACAGGTGTTAACACCTGTGCGGGGGGAGCAAGGAGGGGGGACTATGTAGGGTAGGGGGTAGGAGTTTTTATTAGTTGGGGGGGTTGAATTCTCCTTTAAAGACCATTTTGGAGTCATTATTGTAATCACTGAACAAGCTCAGAAAGCACTCAGAAAGCTAATCTAAAAATGGAAATGAGATAAATGACCAGTTGAGTTTAAATTAATTGTTTTTCACACGTTGTAGGCTGAAGACTAGTACCAAAAGCCAGTCCATGTGTTTGCACCTAGCAGTGGTGGATTAATGATGTGATGCCCCTAGGCTACACTTTCCACAGGCCCATGTTCTAGGGTTCTTCCACACCAGGGTCACTGTGCACCTGGAGACACAAGGGGCCTATCTAGCTTTTGCATTTAACATTTGTATTTTCTTGGGTCCAGTTGGAATGAGTGCACTGTCGGTATCTGCTGGGAAAATATTTGGCAACCAGACAAGGCAAGGTACATGTGTGGTGTGCAACTGAACTCTCTAAGATGCACCAGGTTTTGGCGGGTTTGGACCCGTGCCTAGCAGTGAAGAAAAAATTTTATTTTTAAAGAAAAGAAAATAATAATCATTGAAAAAGATAGATGGGCCCCTTATCACTCTGGGCCCCTAGGCTATAGCCTAGGGTAGCATATTCATTAATCTGCCCCTGGCACCCAGGCCAACGCAGACACAATAGATCTGTTTCGTGCCCTGCACTTATACACGGGCCACGGAACAGCACTTTCTGGCACTAGTCCTGTTCTTTCCTGAAGCAACATTTGTCAAGGACCCCTCAGCTGAGAACAGGGTTTCCAATATTTTAAGACACTTTGAAAACAAACATCTCTTTGGTTGCTAACTTGAGCAATCCTCAGTCTTTTTGTTATATTGTTGCATTTGTCATTGCCATCCTGCCATAGTTCCAGACTACTATCTAAAGGTGGCCATACACGGAGAGATCCGCTCGTTTGGCGATGTCGCCAAACGAGCGGATCACGCTCCGATATGCCCACTCTCTCCGATATGCCCACCTCAAGGTGGGCAATATCAGGCTTATCCGATCGTGGACCCTAGGGCCCAACGATCGGATCCTAACCAACGGGAACGGGCGGTGGGATCGCGGGACCGCATCAACGAACAGATGCAGCTGCGATCCGACGAGATTTTTAGTCCCATCCGATCGAGATCTGGCCCACTTTCGGCCAGATCTCGATTGGGGAAGCCCGTCGGGGCCCCCATACACGGACCAATAAGCTGCCAACTCGGTCTGTCGGCAGCTTATATCGGCCCGTGTATGGCCACCTTTAGACTGTATTCACTAATTAGCCTTTATAATAAGCCTTCCAGCCAATTATTTGGATCTTCAGTGTGGTCAGCTCCCACTGATGTCAATGGTCCACCCCCAACCTGGATTCACCGAACTGAAAAGGTGTCAACTCTACCCACAAGGAGTGTGAAATTTTGTAATTTTTTTATTTCTTTTTAAAGGTGCCATTTGGGGAAATAACACTTTTCCTGTAGTTGGAAAAAACACCATTTGTACCTGAAAATATGAAGGGAATGAAACTTGATCTTTCATAAATCTTCCCAGATATCAAATACAAGGACACAGCACATTATAATAATTTATCATTATTAATTGCAGCATATCAAAAGGTTAGGTTCACACTGGAGTGGAACACAATAAAAAAAAATTCCCTTGGGTTCTCAATTCTTGTTACACCACTCAGGTTAATGGTATAAACAGGAAGGTCTCTTGTCACAAATCCCAATTTAGAATTAATACTGTATATATGTCTGCTTCTGATACACACATTTGGGCCCTGACCTTAAGTGCAGTTAATTAAGATGCATTGGCGATACAAAAAAAAACTAAATATCAGCATATTTGTTAAAAAAAATTCATAAATCATTTCATGATGCTGGAGTACAATTGCATTTTCTTTGAAAACATTTTCGTAAAATGTTGGCTACTAAGCTTTCACGTGTTGAAGCAATTGTGGCAGTCTTTTTAGATGATTACAAAAATAAATAAACTCATCTTGCCTTCAAAACCCATTATTCTCTAGAGATCTTAATTAATATATCAGTGTCAGTATAGGTATTAGCTCACATTTCCCAGACTTGAAATGTATTTTAGGTCCCTGTTTTGGACCCTGTATAGGATCTGGTGTTTTCAGGATAAGGTATATTTTCTGTAACTTGGGTCACTATACCTTTAAGTCTGCTTAAAATCATTTTTTTTAAAAATCTTTATTATAGTTTTTAAAAAAAATAAAGATATATGGATGGTCATTTAATAATGGATTCTTTTCAAAATATCTACCTGCAAAGATAATGCTGCATGGATCCTTAGGTCTCTCTCTGTCCAAGCCAGGAGGATTGCCGACATTCTGGCTGTGTAAGGTCCTGTCTATGTCATCCTGAAATTAGCAGCAAAGAGGAGGAGGCACAGGCAATTTTGTGATCTGACTGGCTGAAGCAATTCAGCCAATCGGATCAATGACTAGCAGAAACAGCAGGAGAAGGAGCATGTGCCGTAGCGAGTGTTACCTTGCCTTCCTACGATGTGAGTCCCCTGGCTGGAAGAGAGAGACTTTATGCAGCTCTACCTGTGCAGGTAAATATTAAAAATGATCCATTTTTTTTTAAATGAAACTAAATTGCAAATACTGCTTAAATTACTTTATCTCTTTCTTTAAAAAAAACTGTAATAATGGTGAACCACCCCTTAAATTAATTAAATAAACCAAGTAGGGTTGTTTTGCTACCAAAATGGATTCATGCAGCTTAGTTGGTATTGAGTACAAGTTACTGTTTTATTCATACAGAAAAAAAGGAAATCATTTTTAAAAATTAGAAATATTTGCTAAAAATATTTGATTTACAAAAAGCTAGAATATAGTATATAGTACAGAAGAGTGTGCACTCATCTCGAAGGTAGCAGAAGCAGCCATATCTGTTCTACAATATACCATTTAACCAGCAGCGAGTACTATGATGGGACCAACGACAAAATAATCAGCTGCTACGGCAGGACCATTTTCAGAGGAGGAATAAAAAGTAAAAGAATATTACATTAAATTAAACCTGTCTTTAATTTGCTCTGTAGGCTGTTGCTCGATCTTGTAAAGTTGCTGTTAGCATCCTGTAGCTGATACCACTTCAATTCAATCAAGAAAAAATCGAGACCAAAACCTTTTGGCTAACGTATTTTAGGCCTTTCCATCATTAAAACTGTTTTTGGATTCATTAACCAACGGTTAAACAAGGTTCACTTATCTGACATACAAAAAGATCCAGTAATATTCAACTTTGGAGACAGAATCCCAAAGCTCAAAAATCCAGGCATCTCTGTACTGTTAGCGGCAGAACTACCAGGAGTGCGGCGGTGCGATTGCACCAGGGCCCGCTGGACGCTTGCGGTGTAAATCCTCTGTAAAAAAGGAGGGTGTGCGGCCTGCACCCAGGCCCAGGAACTACTTGTTCTGTTACTGGTCAGTAGCAAGACGTTGAATAGTCAGTAAATGGAAAGGGACCATATTTGATATACAAAGCAGATGGACTTTCTGGCAGCCTTATAATGTTGAACATTTTAGCAAAATCTAAATAGGATGTTTCTCAAGAGCTGTTACCTGACTCAGATGTTATCTCCCATTAGGCTACATATCTCTGGACCAGCCAAGGGTGCTGTGCCAATGAAGCGAGTTGAGAAACTAAACTCAGGCAGCACTAGGGGTGGTAAACTTAGTAAGATTAAGATTGTGCTTATCTGTGCTAGCGTGTAGACTCGGAAGGACGCCCTCCGGCTCCAAAACAGGTGAGCAAAGGGGCCAGCATCACCCCTGGTAGCAGCTAGACCCAAAAACCCTTCACTGTTCATTTTCTGTTATCATAACCATTTCATTCTAGCAAACCAGCGTTATGCAAAGCCAGTTGCTTCATCCTGTTTTTCATGCATAATAATATTTTTTCTTCGTTTCTCTTATTGAAATCGTTGTTTATTATAGGGTATATCACCTCTCTGAGTTATTTTATGCTCTATTTTACACCCTTGCTTTCTGATGCTGTTTCAGACAAACCGTATACTTTTAAAACTGTTCAATAAAAATACACTTGAAAAAATAATATAGTTTACTTTTCGTTATGTGATTTACTTTTCTGCAAGTCAGCTTAGCCACATAGAAAAAAAGCAAATTGCTTTTGTTTCATTTTTTTTTGTTCAGTCCTCTAAAAAAAACCATGACATGAGGATCCAACAACACTTACCTGCAGCTGATGGTTAATGTATCATTTGAGTTGATGACAAATTCAGTCTCTGTGATGTTAAGTGTAGGTGGAGTCATAGAATATCCACACACCAGATCTAAAGAGGAACAAAGAAATAATTTTGACTTAGGGCTGATCTCCATGGAGCGTTCAGGACTGATTTATGGCCAGGCAATGACATGCATGCAACGTTTCGGACGTCCAGAATATAATGGGACTGATCGAAAAATCGCAGGTACAAACTACATATATCCGAATCCGACTGTCGGATGATCACATCCGATGGTCGGATACATTTAGTTTGTACCTGCAATTTCTGGACGTCCAAAATGTTGCATGCATGTCATCGCCTGGCGGCGAGTCACCCTGAACGTGCTGTGGAGTTTAGCCCTTAGGAAGATTTTTCACACAAAGGCATTTGTTTCATATCATTAATGTTTTTAGGTAATTAAAACTGAGGTTTCAGACATGTAACATGAAGTTGCCCTATTTCCCACCTGTAACAACAGACTAAAGAAACCAACCTTGCCAGAAATTCCCAAGAATGTTTTATGTCAAACGCACTGGGGTCCAGGCTCCAACATTATATAATTATGTAGATCCGGCTGTTAATTACCCTCCATGGAAGTGTAAATATAGTGCAATTCATGAGGAGAATGCAAATAGCAAATTACTCTATCACATTGGCACGGAAACTGTAATATTGAAGTTTTCCAGGAGTTGTTTCAGATCTTTATTTAGAAAAAAAACTGCAAATAAAGACTGTGAAGGGGCAGGTATGATTGCAATAGGGATTGAACTAACTTCACTACAGTTTATACAATAATAGAGCAAAGCTGTAAAGAAAACACTGCGAACATAGTTCCTTTTCGAATGGGTGAAGTTCAGCTGCAGTTTTATTGAACATATCTATTAAACAAAGTAACCCATGATTGCCATGCCATATCCAACCAAAATGCTTCCCCACAGTACCAGTCCCATTTGT
The DNA here is from genome assembly GCF_017654675.1 of Xenopus laevis. Taxonomy (NCBI): domain Eukaryota; kingdom Metazoa; phylum Chordata; class Amphibia; order Anura; family Pipidae; genus Xenopus; species Xenopus laevis. The sequence goes on along the minus strand of NC_054376.1, from coordinate 14,568,454 downwards.
TAACTCCTTTAGTGCCAACTAACTAAGAAAAGTTCAGTTGTCTATAAGAGCTCAGTATATAATCAGTGAGGAAGGACAGAATGCTGCTGTCTTAAACTTGCATGGGTTTAGTGTCATAAAGTTTTGAAGTCTGATAACTCTCTAGGTGTAAGTTCAGGGCTAGTGATGAGTGCATTTTTTTTGCCATAAAAATGATTCCCATAAACTGCAATGGGTGAAAAACATTGTTGTGCGTCCAAAAAAAAAAATTGGTATTGCCACCATGTGTGTCTAAAAAAATTGTCGCCCATAAACCTCAATGCATCTCTGCTAATTTTTGCCGTTTTGTGAATTTTCAGCGAAGGCCTTTTTAACAAAGGAGATATCCAACTGTGTCTAATAGGATAGAATTAATGGGACATTCATGTAAAATAAGGATAAATTATATTTTTTTCAGGGGTGTCCAACCTGCGGCCTGAGGGCCGCCTGAGGGCCGCATGCGGCCCAGGATGGATATGAATGCGGCCCAGTTTGAACTTCCACCAATCCAGGAAACGTCATGTTGCAAATGTCACGCACGGAGAGCGTATGTACACGGTCGCTAATTCTGTGCATGTGTGCTTTAAATTGTACATGGGGTGTGCTGTGTGTGGTTTCCTAGAGCAGAAAAAGTGGTTAACAAGTGAGTATTCGGTTACTTACAGTGGCAAGTAAGCATTCTTCAGCGGCATCGCCCCCTATGCTAAGGATATATGCAGCACCTACATTTGTGAGCAACTTTTTTCAAGCATGAACACACTAAGGGGCATATTTATCAAAGGTCGAAGTGAAGGTTCGAAGTTAAAAACTTTGAATTTCGAAGTAATTTTTGGGTACTTCGACCATCGAATAGTCCAACTTCAATTCAAAGTTAAATTATTTTTTTTTAAACTTCAACTATTCTGCACCTAAATGCTGCCGATGTGCTGTTTTAGCCTATGGGGGACCTCCTAGAACCTGTATGGAGGCAATTGGGGGAGTTTGGGAGATCGAAGGTCGAAGTTAAAAAAACTTTGAATCTAAGTAGATCGAAGTAGCGATACTTCGAATCGTACGATTCGAAGTAGGCCCACTTTGACCCCAAAAAACTTCGACCACCATTCGGTTGATCTTTTTGAATTTGAAGTTTTTTTATCTTCGACCTTCGACCTTTGATAAATATGCCCCTAAGAGTAAAATTAGAACAAAATTATCTGATGAACACCGTGAGAATTCACTGAGAATCGCAACTACTTCCATTCAACCAGATATTGATACATTAGTTTCTCAAACACAATGTCAAAAATCTCACTAGGTTTATGATGCCCTCTTTTCTTTTACTTTTAAAATAAAATAAATCAAAAGCTACCGTTAGTGTTTGTGTGTATTTCGAGTGTGGCCCCAGAACATTTTTCTTCTTCCAATGTGGCCCAAGGAAGCCAAAAGGCTGGACACCGCTGTTATAGATGATGCTTAATGATGTAATCAGTTATAATCAGTGCTTTATGATGTCATTTCTTTTACTGAATCTCATGTATTATAATAAATAATTCAACCCCCCCCATGTTGTAAGGATTTTGGAAGTCACCATGGAGCAGCATGACTTATAAAAAAGCATTTTATATGGTTATTGAACTCCTCTGGGACTTGTAATAACTTTATATTTTACAGGAGGGGGTACATCATTCCTTAAATTATATACTCACGTTGTAATCAACCTTCTTTCATTTTAAATCAAATGATCAGGAACATTAGGGGGTAATTTATTAAAGTCTGATTTTTTTTTTGGTTGGACTTTTTAAGGGGAAAAAGGATTTATTAAACCCCACTGGTGTTAAAAGTCAGAATAAAAAAGAACTCCATCTCAGACCTGCCGAGTTCACGTAGAAGTCAATGGCAGATTTCCCATTGACATTTTGAAGATATCGGCACTGGGTTTCATTCAATAATCCAAAGATTTCATGGTTCCGGGCTTCAAATCTGAAAAAGTCTCAGGTTTTGGGTGTCAAATCCGAAAAAGTTGTACGATTCAGATTTTTTCAAGATCAAGGTCAAGACAGTCTTTTCCCACACAAGAAATTGTAGTGGAAATAAATAAATAAGGGGGAAAGGTCTGTGCGGATTTAGTCGGAGTGGTTTTCAGAAACTAGTGAGAACTAGTGATAAATAACCCACTAAAAGTGGTTACTTGCCGAAGTATATTTAATAACTCTATTGTTTATTTGTAAAATAGCCTGCTGAAAGAACATATTATTATGATTATTCCAAAATTCTGTGTCAGGTCAATTAAAACCTAAAAAAAATATGTCATTTGGCAGGATATGCATGCCTTATATCCGGAAAGTGACCTTTCCTTAATTGGCTTTTTTGTTAATATATATCAATGACTTATTACTTGCACAGCAATGTGTGTATAAATGGAACTGGCACAGGAGGAATTTGACTGCAAAGAGAGCTGTTTTACATTTTAGCAGTAATTACTGGCTCACATTACATGCAGCTTGACAAGACGTAACATCTGTAAAGTTAATGAAGATTAATTAGGTTTTTTAATGTATATCGATCAATTCACCTTTCTGGGGAAAAACACTAGCAAATACAGAAAATACCAGGAATATAGGGTTACTACACAAAAAATCATAAGATAGAGCCACACAGGAGCTAAGCATAAACAGTGACATGTTCTTACATTTTTGGACAAACTGAATTCAGTTTTATAAATCCAGACATTTAGGGGCAGATTTATCAAGGGTCGAATTTCGAAGTTGAAAATACTTCAAAATTCGAATCGAATTTAATTACTTCGAATATCGAAGTCAAAGTTTTTTTTCATCGAATTTCGCCATTTGCGGTTGAAGGATTTTAGCGATCGATCACACAATTTTTCTTCGACTTCAAAAAACGTAGAAAACTGCTCTAGAAGATCCCCATAGGCTAACATAGCACTTCAGCAGGTTTAATTTGGCGAAGTATTGAAGTTGAAGTTTTTTAAAAGAGACAGTACTTCAATTATCGAATAGTCGAATATTCAAACTATTATACTTTGAATCGAATTCGAATTTGAAGTCATAGTATCCTATTCGATGGTCGAAGTATCCAAAAAATTACTTCGAACTTTGAATTTTTTTACTTCGAAAATTCCCTCGAATTCACTTCGACCCTCGATAAATCTGCCCCTAAGTTACTGATGCTATAGATACCATGGCACTGGCAGAACTTGCTTACTGTGAACCTTTAGGACACAGGGGCACATGTGTGGTTTTTGAACATATGATAAAAGGGACACAATAACTACCTGATACAAATTAAAGTGAGCAATACTTATGCACTATACAAGGTTTCATGTTATTTTATGTGTTTATGTGTGCTTTTGCATTTAAATTTGTTTAACCTTTTATGTTCACATAATATTCTTTTTATTTATTCATATACTTCCAAAATATTTCACAGAACTTTATAAATAGTATACATCTACCTTCCCAATTAAAGCTTACAATCTAAGATCCCTATCCAGTGGCGGAACTGTAGAGGAAGCAGACCCCACAGTTGCGGGTGGGGGAACAAGGGGCACGGACTGTGGGGTGGGCTTCCTCTATAGTGCCCTTGCTTCAGGAAGATTGCGTGAGGTGGGTAATTTGTTTTGGAGTGTGCGTTGAGGCCCTCTGAATATTTTTGGTGTGGGCCTGATGCATCTCTGCTACTTCACTGTCACAGTTTAATCAGGAGTCGAATAAAGATATCCTGTAAAATTTTACCAGCACCTTTATTCAAATAAAACCATATTGCACTGATAATAATTAATCATCAGAAATTTCCATTCAATGCGTTCCCTACAACTATTGATTAGGATCCACTTAACCTTTGTGTATATTTCAGAAGTGTGGAACAAAACCCCTGCAACCCCTGGGAAAGCATACAAGTGGTCATTTACAACTACAAGTGCTGTGAGCAATCTCCATGTTTTTTTCCTATAATGCAGTGTTTTCCCCAGAATTTCAGCATTGATGTGTTCGCCAGGAGAAGCGGCTCTTGACACAATTATGGTTAAAGCGTCAAAATGAATGGCGTTGCACTCAATGCCATAAATCGTATTCCGATTGCATGTGCGTGCCCAATTCTTTCAGGCTTAAATGAGAACTAAAGCTTACCTAAAGAAGTAGCTAGAAATAATGTACATTATGTTTTGGGTTTCTGTACCAGCAACCACAGACCTTTAGCAGGGAAGATCTATGTCTCCAAAGATGCCCCCGTAGCTCCCCATCTTCTTTTCTGCTGATTCACTGCACATGCTCTGCGCTGCTGTCACTGAGCTTAGGGACCCACTCACAATATACAGTACACAGAGAATAGAAATGCCACAATATAAGGCTGATTAGTAATTAATACAGATAATTACTTCATGGCAGCATAGAAACCAGCGCAATTAGCATCAGAATTTAATAAACAGCCCTGTAGCATTAGCTTATATTACAGACAAATCTCATTTACTGCTGGGTAATTTACAAGACCCCTAAGCTGAACTTTACAATATGGTGATCCCCTGTGACAAGTTTCAAGTCCTGGATCATTGCTGCTATTAAGAAGCTGAAACTTTAGGCTGGTGCAATAAGTTCAGTATATAAAATATGGCATTTTTAGCCACATTCATTTTTAGAGTTTACTTCTCCTTTAAAGGATAAAGGGCCCAGTGCAGCTCAAAATGTTGCCATTTTGGTGTATGCCTTTTTTTAAGACTCAATAAACCACATGTAAGCACTTCACAACTTGTTCAGCGTGCTGCAGTAACTTTGTATATTGTCATGGTAGTTTCTTTTTTTTTATCGAAACACATCAGTTAATAGTGCTGCTCCAGCAGAATTCTGCACTGAAATCTGTTTCTCAAAAGAGCAAACAGATTTTTTTCTATTTAAATTTGAAATCTGCCATGGGGCTAGACATATTGTCAGTTTCCCAGCTGCCCCTAGTCATGTAACTTGTACTCTGATAAACTTCAGTCACTCTTTACTGCTGTACTGCAAGTTGGAGTGATATCACCACCCTTCCTTTACCGCCCAGCAACCTAGCAACAGAACAATAGGAAGGTAACAGATAGCAGTTCCCTTTCAAAAGATAACAGCTGCCTGGTAGATCTAAGAACAACACTAGTTTAGTAAAATCCAGGTCCCACTGTGACACATTCAGTTACATCGAGTAGGAGAAACAACAGCCTGCCAGAAAGCAGTTCCATCCTAAAGTGCTGGCTCTTTCTGAAAGCACATGACCAGGCAAAATGCCCTGAGATGGCTGCCTACACACCAATACTACAACTAAAAAAATACACTTGCTGGTTCAGGAATAAGACTTTATATTGTAAAGTGAATTATTTGTAGTGTAAACAGTTTAACGTGACAGAAACATGACAGAATCCCTTTAAAGATTATAGTGATCCTATCCAGGAATGAATCATACACTGTTCAGCACCTGGCACATAAAAGCAGGCCCGGATTTGTATCAAGGTTTAAAGGCCCAGGCCTAGGGTGGCAGAAATTCAGGGACGGCATGCCGCCCAGTTGCATCAAGTAAGTTGCGCCTGTGTGCGAAGATGTTCACATGCAGGCACAAGTGGACCGGGAGGATGACACGGACGGGAAGGGTAACGTGGACGGGGAGGGGAAGGGAAAGGAAGCGAAGAGAGACGGTGATGGGGAAGGGGAGCCGGAAGGGGAGGGGGACGAGGAAAGGAAGGGGAGTGGGACACGGACAGAGAGGGGGAGGCATACGGGGGGGCGATGAGTGGAGACGGCCTAGGGGTGCCCCATTTGTAAATCTGCTTAAAGGTATTAACAAGTAAAGCAATCTTTAGACACTGCACCTATTGATGCAGGGGGGAACCTTGGAGCTACTGCCTGGTACAGAGTAAAGCAGTAGCTCCAGGGCTGCCCTGTGTTAATTTCTGCAGAAGCACTCGATTTGGGACAAGAGCCGGGAAGAAGCCCTCCTGATGCCCTTTCCAAACGACAAATCTGGCCAAAAATCAGCCAAATATTTATTGGGCACATTAGACAATCTTATCAGGCATGGAGAACATTGGCGCATCAATGGAATCATCTCCTGACTGGTCTGAATACACCTGCAGTATGAATTCAAAGGGAGGTCCAACTTTTAGTATGTTATATAATGGCCAATTCTAAGCAAATTTTTAATTGGTCTTCATTATTTATTTTTTAAGAGCTTTTGCTTGATTTGCCTTCTTCTTCTGACTATTTCAAGCTTTCAAATGGGGGTCACTGATCCCATCTAAAAAATCAAATGCTCTGTAAGGCTACAAATGTATTGTTATTGCTAATTTTTATAACTCCTCTTTCTATTCAGGCCCTCTTCCATTCACATTCCAGTCTCTTGCTCAAATCAATCCATGGTTGCTATGGTAATTTGGATTCTACCAACCAGATGCTGAAATTGCAAACTCGAGGAGAGCTGGTGAATAAAAAGTAAAGCACAAATAATGAAAAAAAAAGAAGACCAATTGTAAATTGTCTCAGAATATCATTCCCTTAATTATACTAAAAGTTTATTCAAAGGTGAACATCCCCTTTAATAGTTGGCCCAAGGGCCAAATTATCAGTTCAGTTTTGGCCATCCAGAGCCTGCAAAAAAAAGTTTGTGGATTTTTGACTGAACATGTTGTTATTTTAGTATGTATTTTCCAGAAGTCTAAAAATGATTTTATTTAATCACAGTGCCTACAATCTAATTAGCCATAATGAGAAAGTGCATAGTTGAAAAGTGCATATTAATGTTGAATATCTTTACTTTTAAAATGACAACTGAATTTAAAAAAATTAGACATCAACAGGGGATTAAAACAATAACGTTCAGTATGCAAACTATTCCTCTATCCGCTTGTGGCTTTGTTAGTAGAAAAGTCAGTGGTTAGTGTACTAATTGAAATTCTGGCGTGTTTATCAGGCAGGGAAAAAAATATCCTTCCAAATCCCATGTTATTTTATATGGCTCATTTACTGAAATGTATTTAAGAAATTCCTGCTTGATAAATCAGCTCCAGCACTGGATTTTGTGAGATTTTCTTGACACTCAATCCATCAAGTTATGTATGCTATATAATGAAGTCTGGATCGAATTAAACAAACAGTAATGCATAATATTAAGTTAAACTTTTGTTATTCATATACAGATGTACCTTTAAGTCCCAAAGAACAAAATAATATTGCCCAAGCAAAGTGCCATGTTGAAAATATGAAATGTGCTAGTAAAAAAGTTTGTGCACCTTATAATCATGTCCAGCCCACGTCTCCCTCAAAGGAGAAACAAACCCTTAATAAAAAAACCCTACCCCCCTACCCTACATTGACCCCCCTCCCTCCTACCCCCCAGCCTAGCTGCCCCCCCCCATCCCAGGCAAATGCCCCTAACTCTTTACTTACCCCTCCTTGCAGATTCCTTGCTCCATCTTCAGCCGATTCGGCGCATACACAATTGTCGAAAAACAGAAAATTGCTCCAACTGTGCATGCGTCGATTCGCTGGTCTCATTCCAAAGATTACCAAAGAGAAGAAGATGGTGCCTGTGAACTCCACTGGACAGAATCTGCACAGAGGGTTTACGTAAAGAGTTAGGGGCATTTGCCTGGGGGCAGCTAGGCTGGGGGGAGGAGGGAGGGGGGTCTATGTAGGGTTGCCACCTGGCCAGTAAAAATGATGATTGAGCCCAATGTTATTAATAGGGTAAAAGATAAATACATAGGAAGGCCGTTATTATATTCCAGAAAAGGTGGCAACCCTAAGGGTAGGGGTGTAGTGTTTTTTTTTTATTTAGGGTTTGTTTCTCCTTTAAGGAAATACTGTCATGGGAAAACGCATCAGAAGACAGCACTCCTCTAGCATAATCCTGCATTGAAATCTGTTTTTCAATAGAGCAAACAGATTTTTTATATTTAATTTTGAAATCTGACATGTTGCTAGTTTCCCCAGGTGCCCTCAGCCATGTGACTTGTGTTCTGATAAACTTCAGTTACTCTTTACAGCGTTGTGAGTTGGAGAGATATAAGCAGCCTCTCGACAGAACAAAGGGACAGTAACCAGATAACAACTCCCTTACACCTACATTGATAAAAATGCTCCCATGCTAGTGGTAGATATAAGAACAACACACAATAGTAAAAATCCAAGTCTGACTAACCCAAGTTGCATTCCTTTAGTTACTTTGAGTAGGAGAATCAATTGCTCATTTGAAAGCAGTTGCACTGTGAAGTGCTGCCTCTTTCTGAAAGCACAGGATCAAGGCACAATGACCTGAGATGGCTGCCTACACACCAATATTACAAATAAAAAATTACATTTATTGGTTCAACGAAAACATTTTAAATAATTTGGTAGAATGAATTCCTTGCACACAGAGTAATTTAGTAATAAAAACTACACCATTAAAATCATAACAGAATCCCTTAAACTCACAAATAATGATGAGCAAAATCTTTGATAGGTTTTGCAGTGATGCCCACAGACTCCAATGGGTGGAAAAAATTGTCATACGTCAAAAATAAATTGTCGCCCATAGACTCCAATGCATTTGGCAAACTTTATGCTGTTTCACGGGTCAGATTCGCCCATCAATACTCACAAACACACCTGCACTGCCTGTACCCTAAATCTATTAATAGTGAAGATCTGGGAAATGGCAGAATGTACATATAAAAAGACATTGCTGCCTACATAATGGTTCTGTATCAATGAAATCAATACAGACTTCTCAACATTAAAATGACACACTTACACAAAGTTTTGCACCCAAATATCACTTCACTAGATTTTTTTCTGTTATATTACATACACATTTTCTCCTTACACTTTCATGCTTTTTTTTTATCGGAAATATCATACCAACAGCATTGTGGTCTTCACCTTCATGATCAACACTCAGATAGTGGGTTAATGCCTGCAGTTTTGATTATTTAGGGGTTTTTAATGCAAGATCTGGCATTAGAAAATGCATTGGGAAAGCTGAGGAGTTCTTTTCAGAGGCTGACTCCATTAACCTGCAACATTACCCATAGTAGTTAAAAATCTGTGCATTCACCTAATACCATTCAAATTATGCTCATGTTCTTTTTTTTTACCCTATAACTTTTTGACTGGATAACACGCTATACTAACTTTCACTATAATTTTTAAAATACATTTCACTTTCAGCAAAATTTCAGCAAATGTGATCACAGCAATTCTGAGGGTAGAAATACTAAAAGAAATATGGGTTACATACATAGTTAGATAGTTAAATCGGGTTGAAAAAAGACCATCAAGTTCGACACCGCCAAATGAAAACCCGGCCAGCATCCATACACACACCCCTCCCTACTTTTACATAAATTATATATACCCATACCTATACTAACTATAGAGTTTAGTATCACAATAGCCTTTGATATTATGTCTGTCCAAAAAATCATCCAAGCCATTCTTAAAGGCATTAACTGAATCAGCATCACAACATCACCCGGCAGTGCATTCCACAACCTCATTGTCCTGACTATGAAGATACCCCTACGTTTCTTCAACTTACATTTCTTTTCTTCTAGTCTAAAGGGGTGGCCTCTGGTACGGTAATCCACTTTATGAGTAAAAGGTCCCCTGCTATTTGTCTATAATGTCCTCTAATGTACTTGTAAAGTGTAATCATGTCCCCTCACAAGAGCCTTTTTCCAGAGAAAACAACCCCAACCTTGTCAGTCTCCCCTCATAATATAAGTCTTCCATCCCTCTAACCAATTTAGTTGCACTTAGTCTCTGCACTCTCTCCAGCTCATTTATATCCCTCTTAAGGACTGGAGTCCAAAACTGCACTGCATACTCCAGATGAGGCCTCACCAGGGACCTATAAAGAGGCATAATTATGTTTTCATCCCTTAATGCCCTGTATTTGCTTTAGTAGCCACAGAATGACACTGCTCAGAATTAGACAACTTGTTATCTATAAAAACCCCTAGATCCTTCTCATTTAAGGAAACTCCCAACACACTGCCATTTAGTGTATAAATTGCATTTATATTATTTTTGCCAAAGTGCATAACCTTGCATTTATCGACATTGAACCTCATTTTCCAGTTTGCTGCCCAGTTTCCCAACTTAGACAAATCAAAGTGGCAGCATCCTGCATGGAACCTATAGTTCTGTACAATTTAGTCATTAATAAACAAGTTGAAAAGCAAGGGACCTAGTACAGAGCCCTTGTGGTACTCCACTAACAACACTGGTCCAATTAGGAAATGTTCCATTTACCACCACTCTTTGTAGTCTATCTTTTAGCCAGTTCTCTATCCAGGTACAAATATTTTGTTCCAGGCCAACATTCCTTAATTTAATCAGTAACCTTTTGTGTGGCACTATATCAAATGCTTTAGCAAAGTCTAAGTAAATCAAATCCACTGCCATCCCAGGTCCCTGCTTACCTTCTCATAAAAAGAAATTAAATTAGTCTGGCAAGATCTATTATGCATAAAACCATGCTGGCACACACTCATAGTATTATGATTTGCTATAAAGTCCAGTATCTTTTCCTTTAGTAACCCTTCGAAAAGCTTTCCTACCACTGACGTCAGACTAACTGGCCTATAGTTTAGAGGCTGAGAACGGGGTTAAGAAATGTCATGCTGAGAAATGTCATTTAATGGTGACTATAACATTGATTCATTTTTGTAGATTTGTTATTGAGAATAATATTAAAAACAATTGTTCGAACAACATCTACAAGGTGACATTACTCTAATTACAAAAATGTAGCAAGCTAAATTCAAGCAGGGGATACCCTCAATTCAATTGCTGACTTTTGTTACTGCTACAAAGTTTGTTATTAAGCAGTTTTTACTTTACAAATTGAACTGGTTATTTTTCAATGGAAGCAAAACTAACGGAAGCAAAACTGTGCCGATTATATTACAAGTCACACTGCATCCAGTCTATGAAGAGAAGCTGTGCTCTGCAGCCTTGTGTCAGTTGTTCCTTTGGTCATCCAAACTGTATTAAAGATTTCAAAGAGGCTGCTGACCAGTTAGTTTTTTTGTTGGAGGTTTACAAGCCCTTAAACAAGAGCAACTTCAGGTCCACCACAGAGTTGGTTGCCCTAGGAAACCTAGAGGAACCCTACAGCTACTTCAACTCTGAATGTGGAGGTAATTTCAGAGGATTGAGGCTATTGGCACAGACTTGCACCAATGAATCACACACTATTGCTGGACTGTTACATACAATATGTTAATTTTTATTTCACGAAACCCAGCGTAATGGTAAGGTCCCCATAGGCTTTCTAACAATTTTTTGGTCAAAGAAAAATCGTTCGATCGATGGATTAAAATCCTTTTCGATCGAACTATTTGCAGCAAATCCTTTGAATATCGCAGTCGAAGGTTTTACATTCGGCAGTCGAATATCGAGGGTTAATTAACCCTCGATATTCAACCATATGTAAATCTGCCCCTCTGTATTAAAAGACTTTAAGCCACTTGCAGGCAAGAACCTAGACCACAATATCCCAGAAAAATATTAACTAATATCTGTAATTGGTGACTTTGGACGGCAAGGGAAAAAATGTGCCCTGTGGATATAAAACTTAAATGAAGCATTTTTTTTGTAAAATCCCTCTCCAGTGCAATAACATTTATTAAAACAAAATATACAAAAGGTAACCCAACTCCAACAGCTATTAAGGATATCTAATATGATTAACAGAGAAGAGGACACTGAAAAAGAAAGCAAAAAGGCACTGATGATACTTTATAATGTTAGTATAGTATGTGTATAGCTTTTTGCTTTTAGTGTAATCCTAAATACTCAGGCCCGGATTTACAAAGCAGGTGCCCTAGGCACGCTGCTGTTAATTGCTCCCCTTCCGTTGAGCACATGCGCAAAATTTTATCACTTTTATCATTTACCACATACCCTAAATCAAATTGAAATGTTATTATGTTTATAGAAGTAGCTCTGACAAATAAATTTTTATCTCTAATAGGGTGGTTGTAAATGCTCGGCAAAGAGCCAATGCCAAGAAGTATTATGGTGGCACACAGTGGTGTAACTACTTATACAGCTCGTGTCACACCTCCCAGCTTTCACCGAACCATTATTTTAAAGGTACAAGAGGCCGGGCTAGAGAAGCAGGGACTATTTTGCACCAGACCTCTTAGTCCAGGTCCCCCTGTCACCCACCCACTCCCCTGTGACTGCAGGGTCTGCTGCAACATTGCCCTTCACTAGTCCCTCTTGTACCTTTATAAGAGTGGCATGGTGAAAGCTGGGAGGCATGGTGGAAGCTGGGATCCATGGTGAAAGCTGTGAGGCATGGTGCAAGCAGGTCGGGAGGGGGCCTAGAGAGGAGGAACTGGCCTCATCTGTAGTTTTTTTTAGTGCCACTGGTGGCACGGTGCTTCCTCAGAAAAAAACCAGTGCGGGTGCACTGGCCCACAGAAAAACATAGCATACTCTCTATCTAAAGAACCAGCTTTGTTTAGGAACTTGTATTCAATACACACACACATATATTTTGATTATGGAGTGTAGAAGGAAATCTACATAAACAGCACAAACAAGCTCCTTCCCTGGCTGGAATCAAATTTGGGACCTGAGCACTGCAAAGCTAACCACTGCACAACTACCATTGCTATTTGAACAAGCAGCGTATAAAGGATATTTCCCAGAGCCAATTTTCTCATAAACTTTAGGCACATTTCGTTATCAAGCTAATGCAATCTGTCAGCTGTGGTCCGATTCACAAACACATTGTCTGAAGCAAAGCCACAATTCAGCATGTGAAACCCCCGAAACATGACAGATTGTTTTCTTTGTAAAGGTTTCCATAAAACTGTTGAAACCTTAGCAGAACAAGCAAAGGTACCAGAGGAAAACTGGTAAAATCTGAGATGAAAATTCTGAACATGATGGAGAACTTGTCAAATTAGCTTTCTTACTTTAACCCCATTTTCTTGGCCCTCGTAAAACCATGAAAACTCCCTGTACTGCCGCCTGACATTGACCCCCATCAGGGGCCATTTAGTCATTTGAGACGAAAATTCATTGAATGGATACTGTCATGGGAAAACATGTTTTTTTCAAAATGCATCAGTTAATAGTGCTGCTCCAGCAGAATTCTGCACTGAAATCCATTTTTCAAAAGAGCAAACAGGATTTTTTTTTATATTAAATTTTGAAATCTGACATGGGGCTAGACATATTGTCAGTTTCCCAGCTGCCCCCAGTCATATGACTTGTACTCTGATAAACTTCAGTCACTCTTTACTGCTGTACTTCAAGTTGGAGTGATATCAACCCAGCAGCCTAAAAACATAACAATGGGAAGGTAACCAGATAACAGCTCCCTAACACAAGATAACAGCTGCCTGTTAGATCTAAAAACAGCACTCAATAGTAAAAGCCAAGTCCCACTGAGACAAGTTCAGTTACATTAAATAGGAGAAATAACAGCCTGCCAGAAAGCAGTTCCATCCTAAAGTGCTGGCACAAGTCACATGACTGGGGCAGCTGGGAAACTGACAATATGTCTAGCTCCATGTCAGATTTCAAAATTGAATATAAAAAATCTGTTTGCTCTTTTGAGAATTGGATTTCAGTACAGAATTAACTGCTGCGTTTTGAAAAAAAACTGTTTCCCATAGTTACATAGTTAAATTGGGTTGAAAAAAGACAAAGTCCATCAAGTTCAACCCCTCCAAATGAAAACCCAGCATCCATACACACACCCCTCCCTACTTTTAATTAAATTCTATATACCCATACCTATACTAAACTATAGAGCTTAGTATCACAATAGCCTTTGATATTATGTCTGTCCAAAAAATCATCCAAGCCATTCTTATAGTCATTAACTGAATCAGCATCACAACATCACCCGGCAGTGCATTCCACAACCTCACTGTCCTGACTGTGAAGAACCCCCTACGTTGCTTCAAATGAAAGTTCTTTTTCAAGGGGAGGCCTCTGGTACGGTGATCCTCTTTATGGGTAAAAAGGTCCCCTGCCATTTGTCTATAATGTCCTCTAATGTACTTGTAAAGAGTAATCATGTCCCCTCGCAAGTGCCTTTTTTCCAGAGAAAACAACCCCAACATGACTTTCCCTTTAACACAATCTAAGATAAAATATACATAGGGAACAACGCTCACATTTATCTGGCTGAGTGGGGCTTTACTGTGTATTTTGATGCTTTAATTCCCATAGCTGCAAGTAACATTTCATGAATGTGCTTAACTCTGTTTTGCCCTTCATCAAAATATACCCAGTGTACTGTTGAGCCAACTTATGCATTAATAATAAGCCCATCACGTCTTCTTATACTCTTGTCCATTTCACAGGTAAAACATGGTGTTATTAGTTATCCCATACCTTAAATGGTTCGTTATCTGTTGGTCTAGATGTGAATTATTGGATTTTCTGGGAAAAAGCCACTTTTTTTGCTTTCCAAAATTTGGTCAGGGCCTACCTAAGCTGAGAACACAGTTACAGATATATGATCACTGTTATTTATTACATTACAGCCTACTATAGTCTCAGAAGAGCAAATAAACATTTTCCCCAGATCTCTGTTTAGTCTGCCTCCCTTTCCATTGCTTTGGGCCCCCAGAGGAGGGTGGCCCCAAAATCCAGGTACCTCTGCTATATGAGTATGAACTGTCTGTTGATGGCGACATCACAAATATCATGACAAATTTAAATCTGATAATAACCATCTATAACCTCTTGAAATTGATTGATATATAATTTTAGGGTTAAAGGAAATAAAAGGGAGAGGATAAGGGGTTGAGTATGTGAAAGTTGGTTCCGCTCGGACAATTCCTGCAGGTGCGTCCTGTTCCAGCACATGGGGTGAGTCCAACAGGAAAAAGCAACTAAATAGACTTACTGGGTTGGGCAGTCACGGAAGGCTGAGGCCCTCTCACCATGTGCACAGAACACTGATGCAGCAGAAACATTCTCTTTTGTATCAAATTCAGTACATTCACCTTTAAACTTAAACATACCATAGGATGTAATTAATTACATGAGACAGAAAAGTGTTATTTGAAGTGAAAAGGTTCAAATGTTTAAACTGTTGTAAAAAGGAGTTATGAAGTATAAGTATGGGACCTGTTATCCAAATTGCTTGGAACCTGGAACCTTCTGGATAATGAATCTTTTGATAATTTGGATCTTCATATTTCAAGTCTACTAGAAAAGCAAGTAAACATTAAATAAACCCAATGCTCTGGTTCCAATAAGGATTACTTATTTATTAGTTAAGATCAAGTACAAGGTACCGTTTTATTATTACAGATATATATATATCCTATATATATAGGGTGGTTCACTTCTAGGTTAACTTTTAGGGGGTTATTTAATAAAATCCAGATTTTTTTTCTGATTAATTCATTTTAAAAAATTCTACCAAACTAGAATCACCAATTTACCCTTATTTATCAATAATATCTTCAAATTGCAATTAGGACCTCTGCCATTGACTTCTACAGAACCTCGACAGGTTAAAGATGTTGTATTTCCGGATTCTGACTTTTTGCAGCCTCGGGGTATAATAAATCTCAAAAAAAAAAAAAATTCCCACTAAGAATTCAGATTTTATAGTAAAAAAAACAAAACAACTTTTCCATTGGTTTTCTATTTTTTTTTCTTTTTAATAATTATTGGTCTCCTCTTTCCAGCTTTCAAATGGGGGTCACTGATCCCAGCAGCCAAAAAACTATTACTCTGTGAAGCTACGATTTAATTGTTATTATTACTCCTTATTACTTATCTTCCTAATTAGGCCCTCCTCTATTCATATTCCTGTCTCTGTAAAACCAATAGCAACCAGATAGCTGTCCAAATTCCAAACTGGAGAGCTGCTGAGCCTAAAACTAAATCATTAAAAAAAACACAAATAATAAAAAATGAAAACCAATTGCAAATTGTCTCCGAATAGCTCTACATCATACTAAAAGGTGAACAACTCTTATAATTCATAGCTGAAAATCTATACGGATTCAATTTTGATGTTTTATTTACTGATATATGTGTCACAGCTCCCATATTGTTTTACAAAGCTTAGGTATTCTACATAGCATCTACATTTTTGGGTCAACTGATGCACCAATATACATGTTGAACTGGGTAATAACATGATCCAGTTTTATATTTAGACTGATAAACAATACAAAGATATGTTGTAAAACCTGAGTGACCCTCTAATCAATAAACTGACATGTTATCGTGTACAGGCATGAGATCTGTTATCCAGAATGCTCAGGACATGGGGGTTTCCTGATAACGAATCTTTTGGTAATTTGGCTCTTGATACCTTAAAGGGTTTGTTCACCTTTCAAACTTTTTTTCAGTTCAGTTGGTTTCAGATAGTTCACCATAAATTAATACTTTTTCCAATTACTTTCTATTTTCTATGCTAGATTGTTTTTATAATATTGAAGTGTAAAGTGTCATTTTCACCTTCTAAAGCAGCTCTGGGAGGGGTGGTCGCCGACCCTGTAAACTGTTCTAAATTGATCCATTTAGGGGCAGATTTATCAAGGGTCGAATTTCGAAGTGGAAAATACTTCGAAATTTCGACCATCGAATTGAATACTATG
This sequence comes from Xenopus laevis, assembly GCF_017654675.1. Lineage (NCBI taxonomy): Eukaryota > Metazoa > Chordata > Amphibia > Anura > Pipidae > Xenopus > Xenopus laevis. Next base: position 14,551,839 of record NC_054376.1, on the reverse strand, counting down.
AAAATCGAAGTTGAATTCGTAGGATTTTTTGCACTGTACGATCGTATTCTGATCGTACTACGATCGTACTTCGAATCGTACGATTCAAACGATTTTATAGGTACGATTTTCCTTTGAATACAAAATGCTCTGGAAGGTCCCCATAGGCTAAAGCTGGCCATAGATGCAAAGATCCGATCGTACGAATCATCGTACGATCGGACTTTCCCATCTCCCGACCCGCCACTAACCATTCAGATCAAAGTCTTACCAGTCAGATAAGTTAAAGAACAGATCAGCAATGTTCTGCCCCTGACAGCAATCGTACGATAGCTATGTCCAACCAAAGCTAGTGACAGTCTCCCACTGAAAATCGTACGATCGGCAATACACGCAGAGATATTATCGGCAGCCGACAGAAATTTTCTAACCTGTCCGAACGACCAAACGACCGATCTCCGCCGGACGAAAAATGTTGGGACTCTCCACACACGGTCCGAAAATCGTACGAATCCTCGATTCGTACGATCAGATCTTTGCGTCTATGGCCAGCTTAACATAGCACTTCAGCAGGTTTAAGTTGGTGAAGTATTGAAGTTGAAGTTTTTTTTAAAGAGACAGTACTTCCATTATCGAATGGTCGAATATTCGAACGATTTTACTTCGAATTGAAGGTCAAAGTCAAAGTCGTAGTAGCCTATTTGATGGTCGAAGTATCCAAAAATGACTTTGAATTTTGAATTTTTTAACTTCGAAAATTCCCTCGATTTCACTTCGACCCTTGATAAATCTGCCCCTTAGTTGATACATTTCTTATCTTTGTCCCTGCTAATCCCTGAGTTTCATTAAAGGTGCTGTTAGAATTGATACAATAGTTGCTAATACTCCTGAGATGCTGCTGAGAAATGTATCAACTAAATGTTGCAAAACTGTAACAGTTCAGATTCTGCACCTGAATTACTGAGCTGCCAGACTCAAACACCAGAGACAGGGACATTAAACTTTAAACCTAGATTTTGGAAAAACTGTAAAAAAAAAACGGAAAGCAGTTGGAAAAAGTCTTTATTTCTGGTGAAATAATTACGGTTGGTCTTTTTGAATTCGGATTTCAAAGTTTTTTCAATTCGAAATTCGACCCTTGATAAAAATGCCCCTAAAAGTTAACTTGTTTTTGAAAAAACGTCAAAATTCAAAAAGACCAACCGAAATGAAGTCAAAGGTTTTTTTTGGGATAAATAGGTCTGTTTTCGAACGAATAGGTCTGTATTTGGCCGAATTTGAATTGTTTGAATCAAAGTAATATCGAATTCGATTCAAAGTTTTTCCCCAAAAAAACTTAGATTTTTCAAAGTCCACCAATTGACTCCAAATAGGTTCTAGGAGGTTCCCCATAGGCTAAAACAGCAATTCGGCAGGTTTTAGATGGTGAATGGTCGAAGTCAAATTTTTAAAGAGACGGTACATGATAAATTGTCTGCAAAAAACTCTACTCTACTCTACTCTAGAGATTCCCAAATGCATGTCTCTACTGCAAAGGCACCAGTGGAACATTTCCTTGGTTAATCAGAGTTACAAATGAAAATATACTGTATTTACTGTATTTATAGGGTTCTGTGATATTTTCCAATAAAATTAATTCTCACAGGAAATATGAAATGACAACAAGATTCCCTGGTTATTTGTGCTTTCCAAGAGAAGACAACAAGATTTTAATGAATACATCTGTAAATACGCTATTACGCATTTGGTAGTAGAAACATTTTTGCATGAATAATAAACTTAAAAAAAAAACCACTATTATGAAAAGCACTTCCCCTTACTCAAAACAACGTTTTTGTTTACAAAAGGAGATAAAATAAGAAAACTCAAAGACCCATGTTGATGCCAAAATCAAATTCTCTTGACCCTTTACGCTCGCTGCTAATTTCATCTGAAGGCTTATAAACAACAATAGGAAACAGAAGGATTTCCCTGTTGCGTATTATTGTAGATCAGAGGCCCCCTGGCAGGTACAGCTCAATCACAATATACATGGGGTCCTCCTCCTAAGATTTAAAGTGCCAGTAATACGAGAGATGATCAAAAAGGCCACTCTGAAGCATTAATGGATAACTTGACTGCAATTTCTTTAAAGGGGTGGTTCATCTTTAAAGGGATACTGTCATGGGGAAAAAAAATGTTTTTCAAAATGAATCAGTTAATAGTGCTGATCCAGCAGAATTCTGCACTGAAATTCATTTCTCAAAAGAGCAAACAGATTTTTTTATATTCAATTTTGAAATCTGACATGGAGCTAGACATATTGTCAATTTCCCAGCTGCCCCAAGTCATTGCAATTTGGCAGGTTTTAGATGGCGAATGGTCGAAGTTGAATTTTTAAAGAGACAGTACATGATAAATTTCGATATTCTAATTTTCTAATGTTTTCAAATTCAAATCGAATTTGGACTATTCCCTAGTCGAAGTACACAAAAAAATAGCTTGAAATTCTAATTTTTTTCATTCGAAAATTCACCTCGACCTTTGATAAATAAGTGTATTATAAAATGCCATATTCCTAGCAACTTTGCAATTGGTTGTCGTTATTTATGTTTCGTAGCTCTCAAATTTTTTGCTTTTCTTTTCTGCCTCTTTCAGCAGCCAAAAATGAATGCTCTATGAGGCTGCAATTTTATTGCCATTGTTCCTTTTCTTTCTCTGTTGGCCCCCTACTATTTATTTTCCCCTCTCTTTTAAAACACCGCCTGCTTGCTAGGGTAAATAAGACCCTAGCAACCATATAGCTGCTATACAAAAAGTTAAATTACTTAAAAAACATAAAAAATTAAGACCAACTGAAAATTGTCTCAGAATATCAATGTCTACATCATTCTTTTAAGTTTATTTAAAGGTGAACTACCCCAGTAAATGTCCACAAAACCCAATGCTGAACGGCTGGATTACCCTTGTAAACCAAGCACTTACATATAGGGAAATTACCTATAAGAACAGGTGATGTCCAGATAAATAGAGCCCGTGGCTTGAGAGCCCCCAAACTACAATGCATTAAGGTTGAGTTGTTTTTTCCACAAAAAATTCAAGTTTTCGAGGGTATTTTTCAGTCAAAACTCAATAAAAAACAAAAACTTGAATTTTTTGAGATTTATTATACCCTGAAGCTGGAAATAGTTTGAATCTGAATATTTGAAACCTGTCGAGGACATGTAGAAGTCAATGGCAGAGGTCCCTTGAACCATTTGAAGATGTTGGTAGCCTTCATGATGTTCAAGTTTTTTTTGGTGGTATTTGCTGGAAAACTTGGTCAGTTTGAATATTCAAGTTTTTCACCACGACTAAACTGATTCGAGTTTTTTCGATTCAAGGTTTTTCTTAAATTAGAAAACATTCAAGTTGTGAGTTCATTCGAGGTCTAAAAAAGCTCACAAAGCTCTAAAATTCGACCTTTCCCCCTAAAACTCACACACCCCAAATGAACCATACCTCTTTGAACAACCACAGTATCCTGTGCTCCTGCCTGAAATATGTAACATATGGGAATTTACTTAGTTTCATGATACAATATGTTGTTGTAGTTGTAATCTTTCTGATAGAATGTAGTCTGATCCACCTCTTAACTCAGCGACAAATTTTGAAACTTAATTTTAAAAACGGTGAACTACCCCTTTAAGGAACAGTATCCTTATGATAATATTTGATGTCATATAAAAAGAAATTATTGTAAATTCATAGTAGGGATGCACTGAATCCACTATTTTGGATTCGGTCGAACCCCTGAATCCTTTGTGAAAGATTCGGCCGAATACCGAACCGAATCCTAATTTGCATATGCATATGCAAATTAGGGGTGGGAAGGGGAAACATCTTTTACTTCCTTGTTTTGTGACAAAAAGTCGCTAAATTTACCTCCCTGCCCCTAATTTGCATATTCAAATTCGGATTCGGTTCTGCCGGGAAGAAGGATTTGGTCAAATCGTGGCCGAATCCCTAATTCATATAGATTCATTACTATACCACTTTACTAGTTTACCACTTCTATGAGTTTAACTTTACTTTTCCTTTAGCTTCTTAAATCTGGAGGGTCCATATACAAGTAGGCAGGACAGGGGGCAGAAGTTTGTACTGCACAACCTACAGTAATATAAGGACAACCTTCTCCTCATCTGCAAAGAAGTAACGATTATATTGGTTGGGCAGGATACAATCGAAGCTGACAATAGGGTGGACAAAATTAACGGTATAAATGTAATCGGTGCCATGTCGAATAGGGTACCAGCAATGGAAAACACAACAGCTTAGCCATACATATATAATTCATGAATAAATATATAACATCTGGCTCCACATCTAAGTTTCAGGAAATGGATTATTTATGTGACAGCCTTTTAGCATCAGTAAACAAAACTGGTTGGCAAAGCAGATTTCTGTTGGCCAAAAAAACAGGAAATTGAAACATCTGGAAAGGTTAGAAGCAGCAAAAAATGTTTGACCCTGCCCATTTTTCTGGCCACACCCCCTAATTACCATGTTCGATTTACAAAATTTGGCAGGTTAAGAAAGTTTGAACATATTTCTGTGTTTTTTTTAGTTATTTCAGTTTTGCACAGTCCTACTCCCAGAGACCCTTTACAAATTACTTTGCCCTCAAATAATTTTTTTTGTTGTTTTTTTCTGTCATTTTGTAGTTTTCTTTTTGAAGTTTTTTTGTAGTTTCTTTGTTTTCTTTGTAGTTTTTTTTTCTCAGTTCTGTCTGCCCTCCTCCCTGCAACAGTTCAACAATCCCACACACTGCCCCAGGAGCCCCACAGACCCTTTTCAATTGTACCCCCAGAAGCCAGATCACTTTCAAATGAACAGCCTGGCCTGACTGCCACCTCCTCCCCCCTCACAAGCCAAGCCAGTCAGACAGTCCCAGACCCAGTCTTCAAAAATATATTAAAACAATTAAAAAAAAAAATTCAGCCTGCAGCAGAAACAGCAGGCACTGCCACACATAGCTGTTGCTGCACAGACTGACGGACCTTGCACAGAAAAATAAATAGGACGCAAGGCAAAACACAGATTGATATAGGAGCTCCTAACAAGGTAAAGTTTAGGCGCCAACTGCAGCTTTCCCTGCGCACACCCAGGCTTTTATTGCCTTTGGCGATCCTCCCCCAGTGATGCAATGGCGTTGCGTGCCTCTGTCCGTTGCTGCAACGTTAGAGGGGCCCGTAACCCGGAAGATTTTTCCTGGCCAGGCCCCTAGAGCTAGACAGGCCCTAGGCAGGTGCCTAGGGCGCCTAGCGGGTAATCTGGCCCTGCATCCAAGCAACAAGAACTCATTTCAATACAAAGGGCATATCAAATTATCGATAAAATACCAAAACATGCATCAGAGTTATTGGAACATTCTCCTCTGGTAACTGTGGTCTATTGACAAACAATGTGTATGTGTAGTACACATATTTTTTCCTAGTACAGGTATGGGACCTGTTATCCAGAATGCTCAGAACCTGGGGCTTTCCGGATTACGGATTTTTCCATAATTTGGATCTTCGTACATTAAGTCTACTAGAAAATCATTAATAAATAAACCCAAAAGGCTTATTTATATCTTAGTTTGCATTAAGAACAATGTACACATTGGAAAATTATATCATTATTTGGATAAAATGGAGAGATGGGCTTTCCATAATTCAGAACTTTCTGGATAACATTTTTCCAGATAACGGACCCATACCTGTAACTGTAATGGTAAACATAGCCACAATTTCCACAAAATTCATTTGTGAATCACATTCAGTATTTGTATTATAAATTCAAGTATCTCACAGTGTTTTTTTTTACATGCTCATTTTTTCCCAGATAGATAGATGGAGAGGGCCTTTAATCCAATCCTGTCATTCTTCCTTCATTTTTCAGTGTCAGAAACATTAGAGGCAGAACATCTAAACTTTGCCTTATCAGTGTGAATGATGAATTAGCACTCATAAAACTGATATGGTTTCACATTTTTTGTCACTTTCCAAGTGTGAAGGAGAAAAAGCAGGGATATTACAATTTACAATCCTACAGACTTCCATGCGTTACACTCCCACTCTCTCCATGATCCCGTTATCCCCAGCTAAATCCACCTTAAAATCCTCACCTTCCACCCCTCCTTGTGGAATCTAAGTCTAAGGGAGGCATAAACTATCCGATTCCTGGCTTCTGTGTATATCAGCTGCAAAAGGATTGATGATCATAAACATAAAATTTAATTGCATTCCTTGACATGTTTTCTTTCTAGTGCAGAATGGGAGATTTGACAGTCTCAAAGTAAAGGATATGAGATAAGATTGACAGATTTTGGGCTGCACAAGCAATTATAGTTTGTTATCCCAGTGCACAGATGATCTGTAATTACGGTCAAATGTTCACATGCAGAACAATGTTAATATGCTGAACAGGGAAATTGAAAGTGTGATGTCTTTACCTGATACAAGGGCCAAGGGCTCTTATTTATACATGTTTGAAGTAGGAACATTTACAGTATTTACAGTATAAGATGTCAAAACATGTCATATACCTTGACTGAAGCCAGTGTTATTTTTTTTTGTACAGTGTAAAACAAAATCACCAAAGTGCTACAAAATGTTGACATGGCTTTACTTCCTACAGCTGACAAAATCATCAGCTTCAAAATTTCCAACCTTCTTTAAAAACAAACAGGAAAATGTGCTGTGAAATAAAATTTTGTTGAACAGTACAGGTATGGGATCCATTATCCAGAAAGCACCGAATTACAGGGCACCAAATTACAGGAAGGCCATCTCCCATAGGGGCAAATTCACTAACCAGCGGAAATTCGTCAACCACAGCTTCGCTCACTTTGCCACACTTCTCCAGCCGAAAATTCGCCAGGACAACGCTAATTCACTAAAATGCAAAGTTGCGTCCAGGGCGCAGAACAATGGCGACGTTTTGATATCGTTAATTCGGCAAGCAAAGCGAAGTTGCGTTAGCGTTGGCTAATTTGCATATGGCGGGAAGTTAAATTTCAATGGACGTATATGTTGCAGCAAATACATTACACTACACAAGCCCAGGGAACCTTAATAAAATAAAATAGAGTTGTTATATTGCCCTACACATGAGCCCAGTGTATAGTTTATGTGCCATATGTAGGAAATGTAGGGGGGAAGCTGGGTACCCTAAAAAAAAATTACGATCTTTTGGAGCCTATCACCCTCAAATTTTTTTTGAGAAACTCCTATCTACTCTATTGCACTTTGCCTGGTCTGAGGTGGCGATGGCAAGTCTGGCACAAGAGGTAACGTTCATTAAAATCCGCATCTTAGTGAATTTGCGGAGTAACGTCCATTCGCCAGAGCGAAAATTCGCCTGGCGTTAGAGTGCGAAGTAGCGCTAGAGTCTATCTCCTTTGATAGCGAAGTTACGTCAGCACCCGTTGGTAAATCGGCAAAGTCCCGAAATGACGTCACACTGGTGAATTTTCGCCAAGCGTTAGTCACTTCGCCCTTTAGTAAATTTGCCCCGTAGACTCCATATCTTTTTCTCTGTAATAAAAAAACAGTCCATTTTACCTGAGACAAACTAAGATATAACTAATCCTTATTAGAGGCACAACAATGCTATTGTGTTTATGTTTAAATTAATTTTAAGTAGACATAGGGGTTATTTACTAAAACTCAACTATATTTTTTATTTAAAAAAAAAAATTAACCAAACTCCCACACCCAGATGCCTTTAATTTACCAATAAGTATTCTCACTAAAATCAGTGCGACAAAAAGTTGCGTCAAAATCAAGTGTCAATTCAAATAGTGCGACTTTATGAAATTGACGTTCCGAAACGTCCTCTGCGCATGCGCACTCACGCGTCCTCTGTGCACGTTGTCTTCCGTGCATGCGCATTCGCATGTCATCGGCACATGCACATCCGCATGTCATCAGTGCATGAGCTCTTCCCTACAGCGGGGGGCAACGGCCCAGCACTGGTCCTGAGCATTCTGGATAATAGATCCTATACCTCTACTTAGCTGCTGCCCCCCCGAGCCTACTTTCTTTTTCTTTCAGCCGTGCCAGGGGCCAGGGAGGGAGGTCGAAAGCCACTTCCGGCTTCTGCAAAAGGACTGGGTCTGTGCCCGCCAGGCCCGGACCCACCGGGTTTTCTTCCGTTGTCCCGCTGGCCCAGTATGCGGGGCCAGCGGGACAACGAACAACAAAGCGAAAATAAGGTTCAAAGTATGAATCTTTTTGTAAATGGTTTTAATTTGTGAAAATGCAACTCCAAAGGAAAATATTTCAAACACCATCAAGTAAAAAAAAAAATACTGACCAATCTGTAATATTCTAAAAGTAAATTTGAAGGTGAACTTTCCTTTTTTTTTAATGAGTCAGATATACAAAGTATGGGTGTGGTGTGTCCCATTGTAATTCTGGTACAGATTTGAAACACAGAATGTAAATCATGACATCAGCAGTTTAACTTTTGGAATATGCTCAAACCAAGGATTTATGGATTATGGGTGTGTACCATAATACTGCAAATACATGTCAAGTATAAAAAATGACGGTTATTGTATGGCCAAAAGCACTTGTCATATGCAAAAGATCTCTGAAAATGCTTTATCTAACTTTTATTCTAGCAATAAAGAAGCAATATACCCCCCTCGGTCAACATGAGTTTATTACTGGGCTTGTGCTGAACATTTATTCAACTTTCTGCGTATTGTTAAAATGTATAGTTTTGTTATATCTTGAGTTGAAAAACACAAACAGGGGAAACAGAGGATACTCCATGTTTGGCTCATGCAAGGTAGATAATAAGACGGCTTGTGCACAGATAATTCCACTGCATAATGAAATTCTGCTCAATTGTAAGCCAAAACAGTTACAACATAGGGTTACATTACCATTACTAAGCTAATTCATGGTAAGATAGTGTAAAAAGATCATTTTGAAATCTGGATTTTTTTTTTAAAGAACAGGTATTTTTAGCATAAGTTCTATTTTTTTTTTTTTTGCTCATTTTGAAAAGGTATAAAATTTGTCTGCTGCTGCCATGCGGTGGATAATAACAGCACTGAATGAAATGCCTGCCCCCACTCCTGGTGAGTGACAGGTGGGTTTTACTATAGGTGCAGAAATCGATCCATCGCTAGTTTTCTCTGCCACTGTTTTTATTTCTTAGACAAAACACCCCTTATGTCTTTGGCCTAAATCAATCATACCTATTAGCATTTTCTATTTAGTAATGCAGTTAAACCAGGGTTCCTAAACAGTAACGTAACTAGAGGGGGCGGGCCCTGGCACAGGAAATGCAGCAGGGACCCGCCCCCCCAATGCAGCAGGGACCCGCCCCCCCCCTCCGTACGCCCGGAAACGGCTGAAGAACTTAGTGGCGCGCGAGCTGCCGGGGGCCCTGAGGGGGTGCGGACCCTTCTGTTAATGTTCAGTATGATGCAGAGTGTGATACTATGTGATCATTTGTAATTGCTTTCCTTTTGAGCCCCTGAAATGAAGTGATTGTGTTAAAAAAGGCTTTAGTTCCTAAAATTTTTATGCAATCTTTTTGTTTTGTTCAACCCACTGAATTAAAGTTGATAGTCTGTAAAATTCATTGTGGTAATGTACAGAACCAAAATTAGAAAAAAAAGCTGTCTCCAAATATTTATGGACCTAACTGTATATGCTGGAATATGAATAGGAGAGGGCTGAATAAAAATATGAGTAATCAAAAGTAGCCATAACAATAACTGTTTAGTCTTACCAGCATTTATTTTTTAGATGGGGTCAGTGACCCTTATTTTAAATCTGGAATTTTGCCAGCCTAGCCGGTAAAGCAAACAAAAGAATACGATGTGGCTAATGGCGGAGCACTTCCCTTGCACGCCAGCTCCTGCTAAGCCGCAGCTATCGCGATAGATCGGCTCCTTCTAGCCGGCTTCCACTTCACACTCCTGTTATCGCTGCAGAGCGCTGTTCAAAGCATTCTCGGAGCCGGTAAAGCACCTGTCATATATATTATTGTAGGTAAATCTGCAATGCACTTTAATGTAGCCCCTACCCCCCTCACCTAAGCCCCTCAACCCATCTAGAATTTACCCCTTCCCTAATCTCTAACTTGTTGGTCCCAGTCTCAGCATAGCCCCACCCCTTTGAACAGGCGCGTAACTATAGAGGAAGTAGACCCTGTGGTCACAGACGGGCCCGGACCGCGGGGTCTGCAGCACTAAAATAAAGAAAATTTTTCGTGTGCGCCACATCGATCAGGCAACAGGGTGAGGGCAGTGGAGGCCCCTTCCAAGATTTCCAAGATTTTCGGCAGGGGGGGCGCGGCAAGTGCATGTTGCGCCTCTGCCTTTGACATCATCCGCTCCTTGTGTCGCCACCGTCCGTCCTCGGCAGGGACGGTAAAAAATTTTGTGAAAAGTGGCAACCCTATTTACACTTAAGTAGGACATCAAAATCCGAGATTTGATTTTCTGTGATTCAACAAAAATACATGGTAAAAAAAATTCGATCATGAATATGCTGAAGAATATTTTTGAAGCCCCCATGGATCGTTCCTCAGATACGATGACCCATTAACACATGTTTATTTCTTTAGATAAATATTATTTCCTGCTCTTACGCGATAACCATCTTTTCCCTTACTCTACTTTAAACCACTATAAATTGTCCAGCTGCCAAGTCTAAGTCTGAAAGGTTGTCTGGGAAAATATTTCTAAAATTGATTTTTTTTATCATTTCAATAGTCTTCTCAGGACAGTGTGTGCTACACAAGAGTTAAATGATTGTTCGTGGGATAGGAATTTCAGAGAAAATGTGAATGAATAATGATGATTTTGGGGCGAAATGGAAATTGAAGAAAAACTGAAAGATAAATGGTATGAGAGAAAACATCTGTGGGTGTGGTGGGAGGCAGCACTTGTCTAATCACACTTACTTGCCTTGTCATTTGCTGAGTAAACAATTGCCTTATTTACAGTCCATCATGCCACAAACTCTACTTTACTAGTCAACATTTAGAAAGAATGGAAACATCAATAGACAATTACAAAGACAGCCTTAATTTTCTATTTTCCAGGGGTTTACCACTTGCTTCTATTAAAGTGATAGTACACTGCCTCGTTCAATCAATAGGGCTTGTGCTGAACATACTTTGCCTATTGTTTAAATAACTTTTGAATCTATGTTTTTTGTTATTTTTTTCCACTAAACAGGGCCAAAATGGCAATTGAAGCAACTCCGTGTTTAGTCCTTGTGATGTAAATAATTCCCCAGCAAAATAGACTCCTGATAAGGGTAAGGCCACACGAGGAGATTCGGGGAAAGTCACCTGGCGACTAATCGCCTCGTCTTTTGAGCGACTATCTCCCCGAACTGCCTCAGCGTTTTTCCCCATAGGCTAGAATGAAAAGTCGCCTGCGCTAATGCACACGCGGCGATGAGTTTTCTATAGTCGCCCGAAGTTGCCGGCTAGAATCTAAATCCCCAGCGGGGTGGCACTCGGAGCGCTTTGATTTTCTAAAGTCGCCTGAAGTTGCCACAGAAGGAAACTTCAGGCGACTTCGGAAAACGAAGCGATCTAAGTGCCATTCCGCCGGTGATTTAGATTCTATCCGGCGGGGAGGCAGTTCGGGGGGATTAGTCGCCTGAAGAAGAGGCGATTTGTAGCCAGGCGACTAATCTCCCCGACTCTCCACGTGTTTCTCTGCCCTAAAAGTATTATTAGTTCGGACTACTCTTTTAATTATGCCTTAGCAGCAATTTTCCCACTGGCAGTCGGCCTACAAGCTCAATAGCAGTGTTATCCACAGAAAATAAAAATTGCGGGCTGGAGAAAAATGGTAAAGTGAGGCTTTGAGCCCTATTCCATTGCACATATTGTGCCTACCCCTAGTTCCGGCCCTTCTCCCAATGGAATCATAAATAAAAGTGCAAGGGTGGTTCAAAAGTCGAAACATTTGTATAAACTATTCCTACACCATTACATTACATTGAAAGCTTGATGCTGACAATGGCAAGGTATTCTGAAGTGCAATAAAGTAGATAGGAATTCCTCAAACTTTAGTTGAAAATTTTTCTGAGTCCCAAAAAACTATGGCGTCTTTTCCTTTTTTCAGGGTGATAGGCTGCAAAAAAACATACAATTTTTTGGGGGTAACCAGCTTCCCCCCTACATTTCCTAATATATGGCACATAAACTATACACTGGGCTCATGTGTAGGGCAATATAAAAACTCTATTTTCTTTTATTAAAGGGATGCTGACATGGGGAAAAAAATGTTTTTCAAAATGAATCAGTTAATAGTGCTGCTCCAGCAAAATTCTGCACTGAAATCCATTTCTCAAAAGAGCAAACAGATTTTTTTATATTCAATTTTGAAATCTGACATGGGGCTAGACATTTTGTCAATTTCCCAGCTGCCCCAAGTCATGTGACTTGTGCTCTGATAAACTTCAATCACTCTTTACTGCTGTACTGCAAATTGGAGTGATATCAACCCCTCCCTTTTCCCCCCCAGCAGCCAAACAAAAGAACAATGGGAAGGTAACCAGATAGCAGCTCCCTAACACAAGATAACAGCTGCCTGGTAGATCTAAGAACAACACTCAATAGTAAAAACCCATGTCCCACTGAGACACATTCAGTTACATTGAGATGGAAAAACAGCAGCCTGCCAGAAAGCATTTCTCTCCTAAAGTGCAGGCACAAGTCACATGACCAGGGGCAGCTGGGAAATTGACAAAATGTCTAGCCCCATGTCAGATTTCAAAATTGAATATAAAAAAATCTGTTTGCTCTTTTGAGAAATGGATTTCAGTGCAGAATTCTGCTGGAGCAGCACTATTAACTGGTTCATTTTGAAAAAAAATTTTTTCCCATGACAGTATCCCTTTAAGCTTCCCTGGGCTTGTGTAGTGTAATGAATTTGCTGCAACATATACGTCCATTCATCTTTAACTTCACGGCATATGCAAATTAGCCAACGCTAGCGCAACTTAATTCTGCTTGCCGAATTAACAATAGCGCAACTTTGCCAGCGTTCGGAGCCCTGGATGTAACTTCGCATGTTAGTGAATTAGCATTGTCTGAGCGAATTTTCAGCCTGGCGAAGTGTTGCGCTCCCCTATAGGGCCCATAATCGGATCAGCCCGATATTGCTCACCTCAAGGTGGGCATATCGGGAAGAGATCCGCTCGTTTGGCGACATCTCTCCGTGTATGGCCACCTTTAGACTGTTCTGCTTGTTCTGGCTGCAACTTTCTCCTTCTTTTTCCGGTTGCTAATTCCCTTGATAATTTTAATGCATGCATGTTAGTTTACCAAAAATACTGTGTGGGCAACATAGGTGCATATTCCATACAGAAGGCAAATATAAATTCACAAATGTTCCCTTTAGAATTCCTCTATTATCTAGCTGACGGAAAAGCCAGGGTTACTGTATGATGCACTTTCTTTGTTGGTTGGCTCATTTCTAGCAATTGCTCACTCTCCTTGGCTGAAGTTTCTCAATATAATCACACAATCAGCGCCATTTGTGGCAGAATCTAAACCCTTAAAAGGTATCTGATAAAAACATCCCTGACAAAGACATGACTAGCCAAAAATCCCTTTGGTTCACACCCTTTAATTTGTTGTGCAAATCCATGGCCACAGTTTGAGTGATTTCCACTTTCCCCTGCATAGGAAGTGTCAGACATTCACGTTGTCCCCCTGCTGGTTTAGTTTCCTGTTTTTCTTAGCAGGTTTGCTCTTCTTCCGCACCCACCCACTGCTGTCCCCCTCTCACTGGCCCCACCACCCTTTTTTTCTACCCAAGATGTACACTACAAATGCCAGACAGACACTTTGTGTTTAGATTTTAGCGTCCTTCCTTCCTTTCCCTCTAGAGGAACTGCTAACTCTACACAAACCCCACCTCGCAGTCACCCTCTCCCCTCCATCCTCAGTGGAAGCAGAAGAGAGGCATGGCATGCCAAGCGTAGACAGCAAATCACATTTCCAAGGCATATAGTGAAGGGGTCAGTGGGGCCACGCTGCAGATCTTCCATCAGAAGCTTGCTTGTTAGCACCATCTGCTTGTTCCCCCGGAATTCGGTATTTATGCACGGATAGGCCTGTACACATTGCAGGGGCCTCCCAATATCCCTTCCATGAAGATGAGCCAAACTAGTCCTGCCTGTCAACAAACATGGATTTAGACATTGCTATCAGTAAAGTCAGCACAAGAGGATAAAGAAGACACATCAAGTCCTCACTATAAAATAAAAAATATACTCCACTGTCTCCAATTTGCCACAAATGATAAATACTAACCTTCATTCATACACTACTGAAAACTCACAGTGTGAGATGTAGTTCACACAGAGCTAGATAATAGATCATGTACATTTTCAAGGTTTCATTATATCATATTGAAGGAGAAGCAACCCTAAAGTAAAAAAACCCCTACCCCCTACCATACATAGACCCCCCTCCCTCCTCCTCCTCCCCCCCCAGCCTAGCTGCCCCCCCAGGGCAAATGCCCCTACCTCTTTACTTACCCCTCCGTGCCAATTGTGTCCAGCGGAGTTCATGGCAGCCATCTTTTTCTCTTTGGTAATCTTCAGAATGAGACCGGCATATCGGCGCATGCACAGTTAGAGCAGTTTTCTGTTTCGCGACAACTACGCATACGCCGAATCTCACGAAAATTGTTGAAGCGATGGTCTCATTCCAAAGATTACCAAAGCGGCTGAAGATGGCACCCGTAAACTCCGCTTGACAGAATCTGCACAGAGGGGTAAGTAAAGTGTTAGGGGCATTTACCCGGGGTAGCAGCTAGGCTGGCGGGGAGGAGGGAGGGGGCTCTATGTAGGGTAGGGGTTTTTAAACTTTAGGGTTTGCTTCTCTTTTTAGGGGTAGATTTATTAAGGGTACTAATTTTTTTATGGTCAAACTATCAAAGTCGACTAGAGAATTATCCAAACTTGATTCAAGCTTTTTAAAAAATTCGAATTCGATTTTCAAGCCTTATCATACTCATCATACTTATCATGGCCCTTTAAGAATTCAAATTCGCCAACTAAAACCTGCCGAGGTACTGTATAAGTCAATGGGAGAGGTGTAATGACCAATTTGGAGGTGTTTGTAGCCTTCCTGACATTCTGGTTTTATTCTGAGAAAAAACTCGAACCGAGTTTGGTCGAATTTGATTCGAATTTTACAGACTCGAGTTCTCGAATTACAGAAAGGCTCCATAGACTCCATTTTATCCAAACAATCCTAATTTTTTTAAAGTTGTTTCCTTTTTCTCTGTAATAATAAAACAGTAACTTGTACTTGATCCAAAGATTTTCTAGTAGACTTGAGGTATGAATAGCCAAATTACAGAAAGATTTGTTATACGAAACGCCCCAGGTCCCAAGCATTCTGGATAACCTGTACATGGTACTGTTTTATTCTTACAGAGAAGGAGGAGATCATTTTTAAAAATTTGGATTATTTTGTTAAAAAAGAGTCTATGGGAGATGGCTGTTCTATAATTTGAAGCTTAAGAGATAACAGATCCCATATCTGTATTTAGGTTTGCAGCTGAACTGGTAGAGGAACTGAAGGTAATATGCTCAGATCATGGGTGTGAGGAGCCTAAAATATTTCCTTAGCAGCTTCCAAAGTAGATCCAGAGGGACAACATATATCTGTCAATTACAGTCATACAGTATATGCAAAAGAGATGGGATCTGTATAACAAAAGGTGCAGTGATATTAAACACTCATATCACTAGTTCATTCACAAACATGATTGTAATGATGTTTGATATGCAGGGACATTCCTTGAATTCTTGGTGTATCTAAGTCATTTTCCTAATGATTGCCTATGGTTTTTTTGCTTCCTGTGGTGCATACTAATGCTCTTCAGCTGCTGTACATTTAATTGTCATTTAACCCAAAAACTGAAGAGCCCTAGAAAAGTGACTATCACTTGCTCATTGTACATGAATAATTTTTAACCTCTGTGACAGGTATTTTACACTATGGGCAGGTTTTCTGCACACGGATGGACAACACTAGGGGGCAGATTTATCAAGAGTCGAATTTCGAAGTGGAAAATACTTCGAAATTCGACCATCGAATAGAATCCTCCGAATACGATTGTATTCCGATTGTACTACGATCGTACTTCGAATCGTACGATTCAAACGATTTTATCGTACGATTTTCCTTCTATTCCCAAAAACTTCGAAACTTGCATTGGCAGGTCCCCATAGGCTAACATAGCACTTCGGCAGGTTTAAGTTGGCGAAGTATTGAAGTCGAAGTTTTTTTAAAGAGACAGTACTTCGATTATGGTCGAATAGTTTTTACTTCAAATCGTTCAAATCGAAGTCGAAGGTCGTAGTAGCCTATTCGATGGTCAAAGTACCCAAAAAAAATTTAACTTTTTTAACTTCGAAAATTCACTCGAGCTTAGTAAATCTGCCCCTAGGTGAATCCCTGCAGGCAGCAGTTCCAAAGTCAGACAGACTGTATGAGTTGAATCTAGTTTAGGGCAGCTTTTCTTTAGCAGCTCAGTTACCCAGTCAGACTGCAGGAGATATACAGGGAGTCCTGCAGAGTATCGGGTACCCGCAGGTTACCCTGTGGGTTGCGGATAGAAGTTCCGGGTGTGGGTATAGACGCGGGTCGGCGGTTCTGCGGGTTTGCAGGTCACGGGTCGGCCGTGGGTCTTCTCAATAGCGATATTTACTCCTTTTTTCTGCTCATGTCTACTTCCGATGACGTCACTTCTGGTTTACAATGACAGCACTTCCTGTTTTACTCCTTTTTTCTGATCACGGCTACTTCCGATGATGGCACTTCCGGTTTACAATGACAGCACTTCCTGATTCTTGATGGTCAGCATGTCGCGTGTCCGGGTTGCGGATAAGGTACTTGTGGGTCGGGTATTGGATCCAAGCGGGTAAGAACGCGGGTTGCGGGTCCAGGCTGCGGATTGCAGGTTGCGGGTACGGGTCAGGTACGGGTCCCAAAAAATGGACCCGCACAGGACTCTAACAGGGAGTCCTCGAGTTACATACACCAGACTTTCATACAGAGGCTCTCATACTTACAAACAGAGGCTATTACAATAATGTACTGTGGTTTGCTTGGCCTTTAATAGCATTTAGCTTTAATAAACCACCTGCAGCAATCCCTTCAGACATGTGTTGTCTACTGCATTTAATAAGTAAATGTAAATGTTCCAACTTACATACAAATTCAACTTAAGAACAAACCTACAGACCTTATCTAGTACATAACTCAGGGACTGCTTGTATAGTACTTCTATATTGGCACAGATACCCTGGTCTCTGCAGAACTAGACATCTAAGTATTATTGGTTCAGGTACAAAGAGCTTATATTACCTGCAGAACTGACAACTGGTGAAACAAAAATGTTCAGCAACCTGAATTTGACATGTATAAAAGTTCTATAAAGATATGAAACATGTTTAAATATGTAACAATAGCATATTTTGTTTTGTATATTAACAGTTGGTATTTCCCATCTTCCAGGGTTCATTTCTAAAATCAGGTGGAAATTAAATTTAAACATTACTGTACTTTCTCCAAGCAGCAATCTTCCAGATCAGTGTGTTTGCAAAGTACAAGACCACTGGAACTAAGGAGACCATGGAATACCTGCTTTTGTAGGCACATGTTGCGCCTATACACACCTACTGGGTTACATGCAAATGTCAGGTCTTATTTCACATTTGCTTTTCCTTAGAATAGTTGGAACTGCACTACATTTACCCAAATATCCACTAGGTTGCACCAGTTTAAGTTGTGGAACAATGTGTCCCAAACTACTCTATTACAAGAGAACACACCATTGTAGTTATAAAAACATTGCAACATGCACAATTTGTGCTGACTCTATGATTAATTTACACTGAAATAGGAATATCAAATTTTCCAAGCTGCATATATAGAAATAATGGTGGAAGTAAATGGTGCAATAAATCTATACTTTCAAAATCTACAACATATCGGACATGATTTATCACTATGGGAAATTTTCACTGGAGTGCTATGACCAATGTTTCCTTCTTATTTGTGTTGCTTTTTCTTATTTGTGTGTGTGTGAGCACTTGTGCGCTTAGAAGGAACTTTGGTTATGACCCTCACCCTGACTAGTCCAAATCCAAGATGGATTCTGTGCAATGTGGTATGGGTAATTATTTATATCTTCTGGAATTTAACCCAAAATTCCTCTAGTTAAACAGGATACTTCATACACATATACATAATAAATAGACAGGTTAATAAGTTGTACTATTGGTAGCAACTTTTTTGTCTTCCCCGATTACTTTTCACTTTCCATTATTCTCCTCCCAATCTACAATAAATCCAGAACATTCATCTTGCCTCCCATCTTGCCTACTGACCGGTAAGGAGGAATTATAATAATAAATTATCTTTCCTGGGCACAGGTCAGAGCTCTTTCACCTCTCCCCCTTCAGGGAATTATGGATAGATTCTTTTCCGTATTTATGTATTTATTTATTTTCCCTTGTACTTAAAAGAAGCAAGGCCAAGTAAAGTTCAGCCTTCAAGGCAATCTCCTGTCTGGCCCACATGTCTCCTATATGGAAAGCTGAAGGCTGAAATACATTTATTTATCTATTTCCGGCCACTTCCCGGCATGTCAAACTCATGGCCAACCAGCTGTTGGTACTACTCCCATCCTCCTCACATATAACGTATAGTCGAAGGTGCAACTATAGGACTGCCAGTTTGACTGTCCCATTCTAATACAACTTTTAATGAATAAATAAAATAGATAATAATAGATAATAATAAAAATGTAAAATTATACAGTAAACAATATTTAGAAACATTTAGATGCAGTGTGACCAAAATATCAAAAGCTAAATTATTTTACATTGTAATGGTTGTGTCTTACCTACTGGTTGAATGTTTTCATATTTATGAAAGTCTTGCAAAGCCTGATTTTTTTTTC
The DNA here is from genome assembly GCF_017654675.1 of Xenopus laevis. NCBI lineage: Eukaryota > Metazoa > Chordata > Amphibia > Anura > Pipidae > Xenopus > Xenopus laevis. The sequence continues at coordinate 14,532,878 of NC_054376.1, read as the reverse complement.
TTAAATTTTCATAGCTTTCATATGTAGACAAGTATATACAGTACAGTATACATATATATATATATGTAGTAGTGTATTGGTTAGGCTATTGTGCAGTCAATCAGAACAGCCGTATCTCCATAATTAAACCATTCTTACGAACTGAAAAAGGGTAAAAATAAAACACACTGTGTAGGTGTCAAAATGGGGTATATGTTTAGGTTCTGACTGGCCTGCCAGAGTAGCAGTGGGTCTGCCATTGGACCCAGTCACAAATTATTTACATGCCTACTTTAGAGTTTTTCAGGACCTATCTCCGATCCATGTACCTGCAATCAGGCAGAAGCAGGGCCGGATTTACATAGCGGGCGCCCCTAGACCCACTGCCGTTTGTCGCCCCTGTCCCCTCCACTTTATTTGTGCAAATTTTCATGATCTGGACTGGAGAAATAGGGATTGGCGCAAGGGAAATTTAAAATATTATTGTGAATATTATTGTGTTTTATATGGGTGTGGTTGGGCAGCATGCCACCCCCTAAAATCCTGCCGCCCTAGGCCAGGGCATTGGTGGCCTTTCCACAAATCCGGGCCTGGGCAGAAGTATTTTTTAGTGCAGACAGACGGAACTATGGAAGGAAGCTGATACGCAGTTAAAATGCAGGCTAAGAGCAGTGGAGCCAACTCTCCATGTGCCCTCAGCCTAGCTCAATACATTTTAAAAAAACATAGATTACAATAGGCAAAAGTATGTTCAACAAGGGGGTGTCATTGTGCATCACTCGCATAAATGTGTAAATATTCATGGCTTTATGGGATGCTCTGGATGAATAAAATGTTCTTTCTCACCTGCTGTACATATACAGATGTCTCCCCAGACCTAAGGGTTCAAGCACAGGGGCAGATTCCGGGATATTTAGTCGCCTGGCGACTAATCGCCTCTTCTGCGGGGCGACAATCTCCCTGAACTGCCTTCTCCCTGCCTGCCGCCTGCTATAATGACAAAACGCCAGCGCCAATACACTCACGGCGCTTCTTTGGGCGACTTCGGAAATTGCCAGGCGACTAAATCTCCCCGAATCTGATCTGATATCATCTGTTGGTGGTCGAATTTATTAGTTGTGCCTGTGTTTATAAGATAGCAATATATAAACTACAGAAGGTACTTTTTGGTTAAACAACTAAAGTGTAGTAGTAGTAGATACTATTACTTGTCCACCAGAGGTAATAAAAAATCAAAGACATGTTTGTAAGGAATTGGCAACACAGGAGTTTTTATTTCTAATGAAAAAGCAGTTGTAGCATAGTGGATAGGAGTCCTCTAACAATGTAGGGCATGAGTCTAGTAGTATACAAAGTGAAAAATGCATGTGATTTGGATTTCCCATTGACTCCAATGCAATTCAGCAAATTTTAATGTACAGGGCAGATTCACTCAACACAGTCAACAAAACTTGAAAGTAAGGAAAAAAAAATATGAAAAAACATCCATAGACTAATTTATTTTTCTGCAAAAAAAAGTTGCTGTGACAAAAAATCTTTAATGTGTTTTGCAAATTTTCCTATAGTTTCGCAATTTTTTTGGCAAAGCAAAATGGGACAGATTCACTCATTAGTATTTATTGTTAATTAATGCTTTTGCTGCTCAGGAGCATGTTGTCAAGTCTGCAGTATCTCGCTGTCAGCAGTGGATGTAGGAGTTCTTAATAGTGAAAGCTAATATTGCCTTGGAGACCCATAGCAGTAACATTCTGTTAATTCAAAACAAACTGTCAAGTCAGTAAAAAAAGAGTCCAGACAAATTTTATTTTTTTACAAATATGAGGGCAAAAATGTAAAACTGGCCACAGATATTATTACTATTCTGGCCTAAGAAAGACTATACGACAGCTCAGAATTATGTTATCCAGAATTCCAACAGTCACAAATAATTAGGATGATTTTATGTTTCCTGTTCAGAAGTATTCCTAAATCTGAACTTCAGAGACAATGCTGTTTTGGGTCTGGTCACTGTTACTAGAAATACATGTCTATACTGTTAAAAATGAAATTGAATAATTTCGATGCCTATTAGGGATCATTTACAAAGACCCCAGACAAAAATGCATGAGCAATAACGGGTGCAAAACATACTATCTAAAATGGCTTTCTGCAAACTAACCCGAAAACAATACAGTTCACATTATCCCTTAATCATAATCTAAAGTGTTTCTAGTAGAACTGATAGATCACTGCTGTTATACTTCATTAAACACTCTAATAAGGCTAGGGCCACACGGGAAGATTCAGTGAGATTGGTCGCCTGGCGACTAATCGCCATGTCTTTGAGGCGACTAATCTCCCTGAATTGTGCAAAATACCAGCAAGCCATTCATGGAGATTAGACGCGGCGATTAGTCGCCAGGCGACTAATCTCCCTGAAATCTTCCCGTTTGGCCTAGCCCTAAAAGTTTGTAGCTAATTCCTGTTTAGAATTCAGTGACTGTTGTCTTATTAATTTCCCCTTCCATTATAAAGCCATATTAAACATTTTCCCAGGGAAGGCAAAAAATGGCGAGGAAACCTGGGATCATAATACAGGTATGGGACCTGTTATCCACAATGTTTGGGACCTGGGGCTTTCCGGATAACGCATCTTTCTGGAATTTGGATCTTCATACCTTAAGTCTGCTAGAAATTCATGTAAACATTAAGGGGCAGATTTATCAAGGGTCGAATTTCGAAGTAAAAAATACTTTTAAAAAATCGAACGATCAAAGTAAAATCATTTGATCGAACGATTAAATCCTTCGAATCGAACGATTTTAGCGTACGGTTGAACGATTTTACGTCGTTGTGTAAAGACTTAGAAAAATGGGCAAGAAGGTCCCCATAGGCTAACATAGCACTTCGGCAGGTTTAATTTGGCAAAGTTTTTTAAAGCGACAGTACTTCGATTATCGAATGGTCGAATATTCAAACTATTTTTACTTCGAATTGAATTCAAAGTAAATTCAAAGTCGTAGTATCCTATTCGATGGTCGAAGTATCCAAAGAATTACTTCGAATTTCAAATTTTTTTACTTCGAAAATTCCCTCTAATTCACTTCGACCCTTGGTAAATCTGCCCCTTAATCCGATAGGCTGGTTTTGCTTCCAAGGATTAATTATTTCTTAGTTTGGATCAAGTACAACTACTTTTTTATTTCTACAAAGACAAAGGAAATGATTTGTAACAATTTGGATTATGTGAATATAATTGAGTCTATGGGAGACAACCTTTCTGTAATTCTGAGCTTCCTGGATAATGGATGCCCCGTACAGTTATGGATATGTGAATACCTGGTCATATTGGATATCCAAAATATTAAACAAACATTTGCCCTCTAAACAGTCCTTCATTGGCCCACTGTTTGGAAACCAGTACTTGAAAATATTTTTTGAAAAACTAGACCTTGCCACTTTGTCTTTAATAGTGTTTTGTCATTGGCACACAAGATGTGAACATAGAATATGTGGTAGATATGTCGGAAATCCCTTTTAAATATCCATACCGGCCATTACTGGAAATATATGTATAATGTCTATGGTACCTGAAAGCCCCTTTTTGTGAGAGTGAGGTGTCCCTGAGGCACAGATCTGCTTACAGAATTCTATGCATCTTATGCTTTGATAAAACATTCTTGTGTGTGTTATTTTACAAGATCAAAGACACATAAATAATCACAGGGTCAAAATATAATTCACCTAACTGTAGCAAATGTTGAGCAAAGTTGGAATGCCAGACTTATCAAAGAACAGTGAGTGCTGGTTTGATTAGGATGAGGGGGAGAATGATAAACAGATCCACATGTCTGCTTGACCTTCCCAGTATATCTATATCATTACATCTTCATGCATGTCACCATTTTAACAACTACAAATACGCTTATCACTGTCACAGTAAATTGTGATGTATTCCTAAAATTCTGTAAAGCAGATGTAATTTGCGCCTAAACTATTCAAAACCCTGAACAAGGGGGATTTGTGTAGTGTAAAGCTCAGATTACAGGTGACATTAATTTAAGTGGGAAATGGTCAGTGACTATATTAGGAAATTTGTACAGCTGTAGGATAGGAAGAGGTACAGCCATGTGTTCAGAAACAACATATTTTTAAAAAATACAATTTAAACATTTAACAATAAATTATTTTAGCTTTGCAGCACTTGGGGTTAGGTGGAGGGGGGCTTTACACTATTTCCGCACAGGTCCCTCTGTTGATGGTGTCCTCCCTTTATTTACCAGGTATTCAGTAAGGGGTAAGTGTAGTTGGTTTCAACAGCCATCATTTGGTACCATTTGCAGCGATAATACTTCTGTTAATTATTTTAGAACTGAGGGTCTCAAATTGAAGGGTTGACCCATATGGGAGTTACATATGATGGTAGGGTTTCTTAAGAAGAAGAGGAGCGCTGATCCAGGGTCAGAAACCTAGGAGCAGATTTACTAAAGGGTGAATTGTCACCAGTGGCCACTTCACACCCATCGCAACACTTCGCCAGGGGCAAATGCGCTCAGACTACGCCAATTCAATGCAATTCAAATGCAGATTTTCGTTGTGGGTGCCGAACTAGCGTTACTTTGGCAATGCGAGCATTTGATAGTGAAGATGCGCTAGCGTTCATTTCTGCCTAGCGAAACTTTGCTAGGGATCTTGCGCTAAGGTCAATAAAGACAATAGAGTTATTCTTATGCCCTTCACATGTGCCCACTGTCAAATTTATGTTTGCAAATGTATGGGGAAAACCGGTTACCCAAAAAAAGTCTTTTGCAGGCAATCAGGCTGAAAAAGGAAAAGACGCCAGCGTTTTTTGGACTTTAGTGGATCTGCGCTTTAGTGAATTTGCGGAATAAGGACCGTTCGCCAGAGCGTAAAGTTGCCTGGCGATAGAGTGTGAATGACCACTAGCACCAGTCTCTTTCACTAGCGAATTAGCGCCTGCGCCCGTTAGAAAATTGTTGATGTCCCTGCAGGCGGTAATCGAATTGTCGCTAGCATTAGCCGCTTCGCCCTTTAGTAAATCTGCCCCCTAGAATCCATGGGGGGTGACTAACAACTTGGCACCCCCTCAGCCCATGATAAATGAAGACCAATGACATCTTGTATCAGAAAATGACTGCACACATATTAAAGAAGTAATTTAGTAATGGTAGAGCATTGGAGGGTCAAAATGATGTCTCTTATTTACAGATCTTTAATGTGGAAGGAAATGAAAAAATGTGGCAAGGAGCAAAATACAATTGGAATCCCGATCCCTTAAGGGGAACAAATCATTTGCCAAGTAAAAAGAGCAAAACAAACTCATATCCAACATTTTAAAGCACAATGGGAAGATAATGTTATCATGTTAGACAACTACTGGTCAGATGAGCGGGAGAGCTTTAGACAGTTAAAATTGGATCAGTAGTTCACTTCAAAATCCTGGCAAGAGGTCTATGAGATATACTGTAGGTATATAGGGAAAATCCAATAAACAGCTGTCATTTCTATTTCTGTCTAGCCTTGCAAGACTGTAGTTTATTCTTGGTCTCAAAGAGAAGCGGCAAAGAGAAGCCTTGATCTTGGGGAAATTCCAATATAAGCGCTATAATATGTTATGTCTAAATAGTTACAAAGCAGTTAATTGTGTTATATATATATTTGACTGCCTTGTTGTTGTGATATTGAACCTTGGGGTCAATCCAGTGTCTCCAAACTTATGTTGGGAACCCAGGACAAAAAAAGCTTGAAAACCAAAACTTAAGAACTCAGAAGAGAGACTAGTTAACTTCATTTTATCAGCAGCAAGGTGCTGTATAGCAAGCAAATGGAAAGACTCAACCCCACAAACAGAACATGAATTTCTGAACCGAATCCGATACACAAAAATGATGGACTTTTTGACACCGTTACAAAACGCTACAGTAGATTAGTTCAACAAAATTTGGTACAACTGGGATGTAAACCAAGAGGTAATTTTAACTGAAGACCCCCGCCATTCTCATTAGATGAACCAATGTTTATAAACAGGGCTCTGGTTAGCCCATGCTGAACCATGTTAAACCATGATATACAATATAAACATGTATATGAAACTCTGTTGAAATGTATACCCAAAAAAAATGTTCAATAAAAAAATAATTTGGAAAAAAAAAAGTTTTAAAAATTCAGATGGGGAAAAAACGCAAATTTTTCGAATTGTTGTTAAAACATTTTCAAATGGTTAAGGGGACATCTGCCATTGACTTTTAATTCGGCAGGTTTTAGATGGTGTATTTTCGGATTCGGACTTGGAACAGCTTCAGGGCATAATAAATTGTCTTTTTTACAGGATTTCATTATAAGCATCCAATAACTCATACAAGAAGTAAAGAGGGCCCTTCCCCATAGAGCCATACTATACCTACTATAGCCATAGTTCCTTTTCACAGGGCTGCTATTCCCTACTTTTTCAGCCATGTAGTGTATATGTACAGTACCAATCCCTTCATTTGAGTCACCGCTAAAATATTTGCTGTAATCATTTATTTAGCTACTGAGCTGAAAATTGTTGAAAACAGTAAATAAAAGATACAGCTTATAAGAGGTTGCTCACATATATCTGAGAAGAATCCACTATACAAGAAATCCCAGAGATACCATAGCAAAGCCATTCCTTATTATGGTATTATGTTATGCTCTCAGAACATTTACCGGTAATATGGATCTCCAAACAATGTTTGTGCAATCCTGCTTAATACCCATGCTAAACATTTCTGTGACAATACGGGATACATTTTTGCAATTTCCTCCTCCTCAGTCCTTAGAACTGACTCACATAAAAATCATATCCTTTTTTACTCATGTTTCATCTTATGAACCTTATTAAAAATATATGTCATCTCAAGTCAGTTCCTGTAAAGGACAAGGCTACACAAGTGAATTTTAGTGTTGTACAATTTTTCACCATGCATTTGCTGCGAAATTCCGCATTTTGCCATCTGCAAATATTTTTGCAAACTGTGTCAAAACAGTCACGAGACAAAAAAGTTGCTGAGACAAAAATGTTGCCACAAGAATTGACTTTAATACATTTGGAGTGAGAAAAAAAGTTTTAAGCAGTTAAAGCATTGAAAGGGGAACTGATATGTTCTGAAAGCTTGCTGTGATTATCATCTTAGTTAGCCAATGAAGGTATTACCTTTACAACATTTTTGTTATGCTAACTGGCTAAAAAGGTACAAAAAAACAGACAGTCACATCAACACAAAAAACAAGCAGATTCTAACTTTCAAAGTAACAAGCTTTAAGCTGAAGCTACTACAATGTTATTAATGGGGAACTCCACAAAAAAAACTTAAGCTTTTTGAAAAGTAAACATAATTTCAAGAAACTTTGCAATATGCATCAATTAAAAATAAATAAAGATTTTTCATGATTTTTAATGGTTGGGAACAATTCCCTAAGCCTGACCCCCTGCTCTCCTGCTGATCTGTCTGACTACTTTGCTGAGCTGGCTGACTACTTTTACTTTGTATCAACAGCCAGCTGTCCTCAGTCTGCATCCTCCAAACCCCACAATTCCCTGCACATGTGATTTCAATAAGGAACGGAACATCACAGTGCAATGCATTGTGGGGTATGTAGTTCCTGCATGCTGTCTGTAAGCTGTGGAGAAGTTACAATTTGTAACATCAGTGTTTAGTAGGGATGTAGCGAACGGCGGAAAAAATGTTCGCGAACATATTCGCGAACTTGCGACAAAACATGCGAATAGTTCGCGAACGTCGCGAACCCCATAGACTTCAATGGGAAGGCGAATTTTAAAAGCTAGAAAAGACATTTCTGGCCAGAAAAATGATTTTAAAGTTGTTTAAAGGGTGCAACGACCTGGACAGTGGCATGCCAGAGGGGGATCAAGGGCAAAAATGTATCTGAAAAATCCATTGTTGACACAGCGCTGCGTTTTGTGCTGTAAAGGGCAGAAATCACACTACGTCACTCAGGTGATGTTTCTGGACACGGAATGTGAAAAAGCTCACACAGCTAGGTGGCACTTGGTTAAAGACTGGGCAAACAATGCCTGCAAGGGCAACGTATACACTACAGCAGTGGATACGGAATATATTATTGCTGCTTGGAAAACGTCACTCAGGTGGTGTTTCTGGAGACGGTATTATTATTGATATTTAGACAGAATGTGAAAAAGATCACACAGCTAGGTGGCAGTTGTTTGAAGAACAGATGCAGATGAGAGATCAGCAGCAGGACAGCTGCCCACAGCAGCTACATACAGAGCACTGCAGTAGAAGGTAGATTACTAGCCAGCAAAGCTACCTAACCTAAAATGTCCCTCAAATCCCTGCAGAGTTCTGTCCCTACAATACAGAGCAGTATCAAGTAGATTACTAGCCAGCAAAGTTACTATCAACTGTCCCTCAAATCACTAACAGCTCTCTCCCTACACTAGCTCTTCCAAGCACACACAGGCAGAATGAAAAAACGCTGCAGGGCTTCAGTTTATATATGGAAGGGGAGTGGTCCAGGGGGTGTGGGGGTGGTCCAGGAGGGAGAGCTTCCTGATTGGCTGCCATGTATCTGCTGGTCTGGGGTGAGAGGGCAAAAATAAGCGCCAGCTAAGGCGAACCCAAATTGGCGAACGTCGCGCGACGTTCGCGAACATTCGCCGAACGCGAATAGTCGATGTTCGCGCGAATTAGTTCGCGGGCGAACAGTCCGCGACATCCCTAGTGTTTAGTCCCTCCTTCCCTGCCAGGATTTCAAATGATGCAGAAAGAGAAGAACTGTTAAACAGCTAGATTTCAGCATAGAAAATAGCATTTATTCATACTTTTTGAAGAAACAGGTAACTTCGATGGGTGTAAAGGACAAGGCTACACAACTGAATATTAGCGATGAGTACATTTTTTTTTCACCAGGCATTTGCTCTTAAATGCCACATTTCGCCATCTGCAAATATTTTGGTGAAACTGTGTCAAAACAGTAAAGCATTTGGAGTGAGAAAAAAGTCACACTCGTATAAAAAAGTTGCACTCGTAAGAAAAATCGATTCAATGCTTTTCTCAAATTTTTTTGCAGTTTTGTGGATTTTTAAGCAGTTTAGATAATTTTTCTGCAAAGCTAAACGGGACAGATTCACTCATCACAAGTGAATATTCCTCCAATATTCAATAGGGATGCCATTGCTGCCACCGGAATAACAGTAGTACTCGAGTGACTCAAAGTTGACAAACAAAAAAGTGATATTTTATACGTTAAAAAAGGTTCAGCCAATAATTTCACCTGCTGAGTTCTCTTGAAATGGCAAAAGTTCTGAGCATCAAAGAGTTAGTTCTGAAGTCATCTGTTGCTTTTTGATTTGTTCATAAATGACCATGAGGTTGGCACTGTAACTACTGTTTCTTGTTTTTTCTGATAAAGCCTGTGCAAAGCTATAAGTTCCATGCAGAATTTTGCCAAATGGAATAGTGCTGGGGGCCTCCTTAAAGGAACAGTAACACCAAAAACGGAAAGTGTCTTAAAGAAATTACATAATATACTGTTGCCCTGCACTGGTAAAACTGGTGTATGTGCTTCAGAAACACTACTATTATTTATATAAACAAGCTTCTATGTAGCCATGGAGGCAGCAATTCAAGCATAGGACACACAATGTATAACAGATACATTCGGAAAAATCCCATTGTGTACAACTGAGCTTATCTATTATCTGCGGTGTAACCTGTGCCTTTTCTCCTTTTTCAGCTTTGAATGGCTGCCTCCATGGCCACAAAGCAGCCTGTTAATATAAACTATTATAGAGTTTCTGAAGCAAACACACCAGTTTTAACAGTGCAACACAACACTACATTATATTTGCATTACTTTAAAAGACTTTCATTTTTGAAGTTATTTTGCTTCAACTGAGAAGCATTTGGGCATTTTTGTGAATAACACACTGTGCCACTCTGGGCATGGTTAAGCGGTGTCTACAAAATCTGATAAGGTATTCTATATTCTTTTATTGAAAAACGGGTGTTGAAAAAACAAATTGTTGCACCCTAGGAAAAGTCCCCGCCAATGGCTGTCCCAACCCTTCACTTTGTGACTATATTCCCCAGCTCTGCAGTCCTTCTTCCTAGGCCAGAGGGTCCTGCAATGGCTCCTTGCACCCTCCCTCCTCTCAAACACATGCATGCACACTTTTCTGCCAAAGCACTGGGGACACACAGAAATCTCCTGTGCATCCCTAGTGCTTCCCAAAAAATCATGATGTGCCCACCCTAGGCCTAGGCCTTTATGGGCCTTCACACAAATCCGGGCCTACTTCTGCCAACTCCTGGTTCTGACCATGGACATGATTACTCTTTACAATAACATTAGAATATATTATAGCCTTCTGTAATTGCCTTTAAAGTATGTACTCATGAAGATTAATTATGTGCAATGGAGCTGTTGTGATAAAATATTCCTTAATGCCAAGAGGGGCTTGAAATATTTGTTGGCATAATATCCAGGCCTAAAGTATCCCAACAACAACAACATATAGTTTTACATATGTATGTGTATTTGTGTGTATGTAGGTATATCTTTGACAGTGTGCCTGGGTACAGCCCCAATATGTATACAAATAGAAGCAAACCAACGATACCACACTCACAGGGTTTATGATGTCAGAAAGGACTAACAGTTCACTGGGTCCCCTGCCTTTATCATAGTGCATTTTTATGAGACAGACTTGGCGGCAAAACATCTCATGACACAGGTAAGTGATGTCCAAACACTGAGACAAACACCATATCGACCAATCTCAGAGAAGTTAAAACTGTTTAATAAGAACTGCCACATCTCCTTTGTGCCAATTATCTAGTAAGCAAAGGTCCTGATGTTCCAGTGTGGATATAGGATTTAATGCAAGAGTCAGCAACACCAGAAGACTCATGTATGTCCACAAGTGCAGTAGCACTTTCCTCACAGTCAGTTAAGGCTGAACTCCACGGAATGGTTACAAACGATTCATTGCATGGTGACGAAACACAGGTGACAAGATGGAGACACCAAATATAATGGGGGTGATAGAAACATCACAGGTACAAACTACATGTATCCGACATGACACGACTTTCGGATGTAAACAATGCACTCTGTGTCTTCATCCGACAGTCGTGTTAAGCAGAGTTTTTACCTTTATCGCCTCCGACTTGTCGCTTGCGTTTTGTCGCCATGCAACGAAACGTTTGTAAATGTTCTGTGGAGTTCAGCCCTTACACATGACACCACTTTCACTAAAGTCAGTTCCATATAGTTGGTGCCACTCAGTCCTTGCTACCTTCTGTCTAAATTAAGCACTGCTGCACCTAAGAATGCAGTGGAACCATGGGGCTACCGTCTCCTCTGAAGCTCAAGGCCCCGTAATTGCCCTGCATCAATTGCCACAGTTCAGTTTTACCAAAACGAACACCAGAAATGATACTTCAAAAATATATAGTACAACTGTGCCCAGTTGCCAAAGGGTAGGACTACACAAACGTTTTCGGCGCGATCCGATGCGCTGCAACAAATCGCATGTGACAAAAATAGATAAGTGAATGCATGAAGTCGTAGCATTGATCCGACGCGACATGACTATCGGATGCAGACGCAGCATGTAGTCCTACCCTTAAATTGACAAATGAGACACAATTGCAATAGGTGCATCACAATTACATCAAGAGAATCACCCTTAACATGTTTGGAGAAAATGTCTCGTCTTTTATTAGCCTTACAGGGCTGGTTTTATGGAAGGACAATACGACATACCTTTTAAGATATGCATGACCTAGAAGCAAAATGAAGTGTGACACATCTGTACACTTGATCAGTTGTGTAACATTGGTGGAAGCATATCCAGTGACTGGCTGATGAGCAAAACAATAGACTCCATTATAATCAAATAATTCAAAACTTTTTTAAAAAAACTGTATTTAATGTTTAAATGGTTTTTAGTAAATGTAATGTATAGAGTTCCAAATTACAGAAACCCCTTATCCAGAAAACCCCAAGTCCAGAGAATTCTGGATAACAGGTCCCATACCTATATTTTTAAGTTATGCTTTGGAGTTGAAGAATATCAGCTGGGAGCATGAAGGCATGACATCCCCGATTTATACCTTTTTTCCGTACTCGGGTTCCTAAAATCTTGGGTTCAAAAATTGTAATTAATTGGCTTTAACCTGGTTCACTCCAGCCTTGCTAATGATACTCAATAACACCCTTACATGTTTAGCAGCTGGAGGCATGAATGCAAGACATCCCTGATTAAGGGCTCTTACTGACGAGCGTTTTTACCTGCGATCCCCTGCGTTCCGTTTTTCTGCGTTCAGCCGCAGGGGAGCGCAGGAATAGACACATTACATTTTTTCCAATGGGACTGTACTCAGCCGCGTGTAGGCGCCGAACACAGGTTGAGACGCAACATGCTGCATTTTTCCTGCGTTCGGTGCCTACACGCGCCTGTGTGAGTACAGCCCCATTGGAAAAAATGTAATGCGGCTATTCCTGCGCTCCCGGGCGGCTGAACGAAGAAAAACGGAACGCAGGGGAGCGCATGTAAAAACGCTCATCAGTAAGAGCCCTTATACCTTTTTTTACCTTCTCAGGTTCCTGAAATCTTGGGTTCAAATATTCATATTAATTGGCTTTAACCTGGTTCAGTCCAGCCATGCTAATGATACTCAATAACATCCTTACATTTTTAGCAGCTGTTTAATAGTTGTTTATATATTTATATATACGTCTTTAGCTCAACATCACTATTAATAACAGCATATGTTAAACCTTTGCACTTGTGAATCCCACAGTACAGTGCAGATTCAGCTTTTCCCTCAAGTAATATGCCACCTGTGGTGCTAGCTTGACCTAGCTCCCGTAACAATGAGAGCTCCGTATGCCTAATATCATGGCTGAATGCAGCTGCTAAAGGTTGGAATTTACATTACATTACAAGTTTGCCTAATTCCAAAAAAAGATCTTATTTAATTTCAAGAAACATTATCCCTGGGATAAAATATCTATGTGCCAGCTAATATGCCTAAGGGAAGTACATTTCTTTTCTTCACTGAAGATCAGTTAAATGAGGGAGCCAGGATTAACCTCATTTCATGGGATAAAAACCAGGAAGAAAATCCCACACCAAGCACAGGAAACCTGTGGCACTGCAGCTGTTGGGAGATGACATCTCCCACAATTGCTCTGCTAGATACGCTGACTGGGGCAGTGGCTTTAAACAGCAACAGACGTTTTAGTTAAAAGTCGGCTTTTCATCTACTACACATGCGCAGCCGCACAAAGAAAGAGGAAGATGGAAGAGGATCGCTCTGTGGTGCTCACTGGTATAACCCCAGGCCGGTGCAGTTTTCTGATGATAGGAACACCAGCCCAGGGATTCAGGTAAGTAAATACAATCACTGGGGGTGACTAACATTAGGCACCCCCAAGTTCAAAAAGACTTTCCTTCTTCTTTAAGCAAATAATTTGTTAAAATTGTTGAAAAATTATTGTGTTTTTCTCTGTAATAATAAAACAGTACCTTGTACTTGTTCTTATCTTGGGCCTATCTAATGTTTAAATGTATTTTTTAGTATGTTTACTTAAGGTATGGAGATCCAAATTACTTATCTGGAAAACTCCAGGCAGGGTCGGACTGGAGTAATGGGTGCCCACCGGGACTGCCACATAAAGGCCCTTACAGGCAGTCACCGGGGGCCCCCTCCCAGCTTCCCTCTGTGTGCCTCCCTCTCGAGCCCCTTCCGCAGGCCCGGACTGGCAATCTGTGGGTTCTGGCAAATGCCAGAGGGGCTGCTATAAGGTCCCATAGAAAGTCAGTATTTAGTGGGCTGGTGGGGGCTGTTTGGGCTGATTGGGCCTCTGTGTACCTGAAATGCCAGGGCCTATTTTAATTCTCAGTCCGGACCTGCCCTTCCGGCTTCTCTCTTTGCCCTCTGTGCCGGTGCGGCGCGTGCCTGCGCGAACACAGGTATAGCACGCTCCTGCTTGAAAGCCTGTACGTCGCCCGCCTGCACAGAGGCGCAGCTGCAGACGTTTTTTAAGTGGGGCACCCGATTTGGGAAACGTGGCTGGGCCGGGGCCCACCGGGTTATTTCCTGGTGTTCCGCCGACCCAGTCTGACACTGACTCCAGGTCCTGAGCATTCTGGATAACAGGTCCCATACCTGTACAGAGAATTTGACTGCAGAGACTGCAAGAACATATCACAAAGAGATTAGCTATGAGAAAAACACATCATTCTTTATATCTCCATGTGTATACTATGCACCCAAGAGTCTGTTTTTGTAAAAAGGCCAGTCTGTGTCATTGTTAGTCTGGCCAAGAGTTGCTAGAATGCCACAGATGCCCATCATGTTTACATTACTATGTAAGTGAGTGAGTGAGGAAGGCAGGCTGGGTAAGAAGTCAGGAACAGGAAGTGAGAATATAACATGAAGGAGGAAGCAGAGGAAGGAATGTGAATTGTGTCATGAATAAATGGGAAACCCACTGTAAGCTGCATGTCTCTCAAATTTGCATAAATCACAGACTGAAGGGTGCAGACATATTAGGCATGTCAGATCTAGATCCTTCCAGATGTTGCTACACTATGTCTGTCCATTATCCTCAGTCATCCAGGACATTTAGGGAAGTTTATGCACATTAGCAGGGCACTCCACCAATGAGCCTCGGACAGCTCCTACATCAGAAACGTTGCTGCACATTAACTACAGTTTAAGCCACAGTTATAGTTATATTGTTATAGTGGCAGGTTTGCCCCTGACAATAGCAATAGCAATGACTATGCATGGGAGGAAGGGTAGTTTCTTCTGTTTTTTTACAGATACCCTCCTTAACCCATAGAGATTTCAGGGTTGTACTGGGCCTGCAGGACACAAGGAAAAAAATCCCAGTTAGCTAAGTCCCACTTAGCCAAGCCCAATCCCTGCCGGGAACTGTGGGCTCTCCCCTCGTTGTGGTCGCAAAAGGTAAAAGTTATGTAGGCAGGTGGAGGAGTGTTTTTAATGAGGCAGGGGCAATACTGGGGCTATGAGGGCCGTGATTGGGTGGGGGAAAGAAGGACCTTGACTGGTGAGAAGGGCTGTGACTGGAGCTAGGGTCGAGACTGGTACAAGGAGGGCCGTGACTGGGGGGAGGGGGGCTGAGTTGGCAGCCCAGTGAGTCAGGACACTACAGTCCAACACTGGAGAGGTTTTGTTTTTCTAAATAAAATTATACTTGTTTTTTTTTTACAAAGAATTGTTTATTTTAGCTCTGCTGCTTCCATGGTTTACGAAGGTGGGGCAATTACACAATTTCCTGCATTATCCATTCTCTCCCTATGGAGAGAGAGGTCCACCACATCAAAAGAGTTTCATGGAAGGCTTTGACGCAAGGCCTAACTTATGACATAAAGATAAAATTACCTTTGAGTACTTTATGCCACCATTGCATAGGGATAGGGCAAGCACTCTGAACATTGTAAAGGGTCATCTTTGACCCCACTCTGTGCCTCTGTTTTCATTGTACATTCTCCCACTTAGTATAATGTTGATGCAATTAATCATCCTCGCACTTATTTATGTATAGAACACCAGCAGCATTTTCAAAATCTAAACACAGTTTAATGACTGTGTGTTATTATGTTTCAATAATTTGCTTTACTCTTTTGCTTCTCGTTAAGTGTTGTAAGCAAAGCGATACTTCAACACTGAATATTTACAGCAAAAATGATAATTGCTTATGGGCTTATAGGCATACAAATAGATGTCAACATTCAGGTCCGGATTTACATAGTGGGCACCCCTAGGCCCACTGCCGTATGTCGCCCCTGTCCCCTCCCCTTTATTCAGGCAAATTTTCATCATCTGGACCAGAGCATTGGGGATTGGCGCCCGGGAAATTTAAAAAATTATTGTATCTCCAGTGTTTATACCCAGTGTTTTTGAACATGTGGGTGTGTTTGGGCAGCATGCGCCCCCCCCTAAAATCCTGCCGTCCTAGTCCCAGGCCTAGGTGGCCTTTCCACAAATCCGGGCCTGTCAACATTTCAGTCTGAGCTTGACAAAACACAAAGGCTGGCCTGAAATGTTTCCCTGTATAGTTGAGAGAGCAAATGAAGAAGTATTCAATGTGCTACAATACTGTACTTCAATGTTTTTTATTAACATTTTCATCACATCTGGAAGAAAAATGGGGGAAAGGTAGTTGAAAGGAAATAGGAAAAGGGAAGAGAAAATGTTTTTGGGACCATTAAACTATAAAGTGTATATATATATATATATATATATATATATATATATATATATATATATATATATATATATATATATATATATACACATATCTTACACAAGGCAGAAATATAAATTCCTATTCCAAATTATTTGCTCTGTAAAGTAAGGGATGAAATGTACACAGGATAATGAGAAAGTTCATGGACAAAACCAGCCAAACTACCTGCATTGATTAAATGGAAATGTTTAAACTCTGATCAGCCTATTTCTGCCATATGATGAAAGGAGTCCCTGATCTGTTATCAGCCAGTGACAGATTCTGCCGTCTGATTCCTCCTGTCCATTATAGTGGCTAAATAAAGAACAGGGATGGAGGGCTGACAGGAAGAAAGGGGAGGGAGGTCAGGACATCCGCTCCAGCTGCCAATTTTTCCTTTCCCATGTACCAGGTCTGACCTCCTCCAATAAAAATCAAGGAATGGTAGACTGGCACTGGGTCTCCCACACACTCCATCCAGCAAATTACCTGCATCATCGCTTAACCCCCTGTCTCCAATGCCAAACATCTGTTTCTAGGTAGGTTTGACACACTCTGTTTTCCAAAGCCAAAGATGCAGATCCCGAAAAAAAGCCTATTAATCACAGTGCACTGGAACACAGAGGAGGACACTTATGTGAAATAAATAACTGCAATGCGATGACCACTGTAAAGCATCTGTATACATTATGTCTTATAAACAGCGTGTGACCATAACAAATAATGGCTCACAGAGTAACGTGCAAAGGATTTCCCTGTATGAGCTGCATGTGTGGCCCTTATAACACATTGCACAGTAGCTCAGTGGTTTCTAATGGAGCAACAAAGCAATAAATATTGGAATTCCTGCTTTTAAAGGAAAACTATATAATGTTTATGAACTGTAAGGCAGGATGTATAAACTTAGTTGCAAATGGGGATTTTTATGCAGCTGGCTTAGCCACCACTTGCAGTGCAGCAGACTCCTTGTAACTGCCGCTAGGCAGGCCTGGACTGGGAGTCAAAATAGGCCCTGCCATTCCAAGTACACAGAGGCCCAAACAGCCCCCTAACAGCCCACTATATGGTAACTTTATATCGAACCATACAGCAGCCCCTTTGCCCAGCAGCATTTGCCAGAACCCACAGATTGCCAGTCCGGGCCTGCCGCTAGGGCCTGCTTAGAAGTAGGAGTGCCAGTTGGGTATAGGTTCCTAGCCAGAACCTCTCCTTGGCCCACCTGTATAATAAAAGAAAATACATTGCTGTTACCATCCCTGCTGGGGGTGCTGCTCCCTTCACCCCAAAGTGCATAGCTCTCCTGTACTGGGACTAGGATGAGGTGTGGGATTGCTAGTGGAGAGTGAAAATTTGAACTCTAACTAAAAAATGAAATTCTAGTTACCGTGTTCAAAAATTGGCTCTTAAAGTTACTACAGGTTGGTTTCTTGTCTCAAAATGGTCCACCCGAGAGAACAATCACCCCTGGCCTGTCCACAGAAGCTTCACTAATATTATACAATAGAAAGAAGTTGGGTTCTTGAAGGGAATAATAAATAGAAAGGTTTATATAAAAGGAGATTTGTGGATAAGAAAATATTTGACTGGTGAGCACAGTAGTGTACCATCTGTGAAATACACAGAAAAAAAGATAGTGGGGGTCATTTATCAACACTGGGCAAATTTGCCCATGGGCAGTACCATGGAAAGCAATCAAATTGCTGCAATCATTGTTCTACTTGCAGCTGGCTTTAAAAAGCTAATCACTGATTGGTTGCTATAGGTTGATAAATGAGCCCCAGTGATATGTAGCAATGCTGTTCTTGCGCAGTAAACAATACAGATATGAAACAAGTAAAGCAGAATGCTTAGGACCTGGCTTCTTCCAGATTATGGATATTTCCGAAATTTGGATCTTTATACTTTATGTCTACTAAAATATCACATAAACATTAAATGAACCCAATAACATTGTTTTGCCGCCAATAAGGATTAACTCTATCTTAGTTGGAATTGAGTACAAGGTACTGTTTTATCATTAAAGAAAAAAAGGAAATCATTTCTAAAAATGGTGCCCATGCGAGATGAAATCCCATATGGAGGAAGCACACCAGAAACTTGGCATTGCCTTTAGATCATTTATTTCAGCAGGTGCAAGAAAAGTGTGTATGGATCTATGGGAGATGGCCTTCCCATAAGTTGTTGGAGCTTTTTGGATAACATGTTTCTGGATAACGGTTCCTAAAGCTGCACTGCTACATCTCATCAGCAACTTAATATTGAGGACAACAGGAAGCACATACTGTAGAAAAACCAAAACAAAAAGGTGTACATGGACAATGGACAAAAATAAAAGGGACATGATATTGACCACTTATGGACTTGAATTGGTTAGTAATACAATGGCTTGAAAGCTTCATTATTCAGCATCTTCCGTGCTGAATTATATCATCCATGTTCCCCACCAGCTATAAAGAATGTTTCTTATGAAGTCTATGAAGTATATTATATTTTTTTGTTTTTTAAGTTTCAAGTTCATCTTTAAAAACACTGCATTTGAAATATAATAATACAAGTAACTTGCCTTTTGTTCTTTACAAGTATTCAAAAAAGAAGAAACACATCTACAGCTATACTTTTGCTTTTATTTCTTTATAAATCTGTTTTATAGGGTACTGACCTATTTTCATACTTGTGGTTTAGATGATTTTGCATGGCATAGGAAAATGTTACATGGGTTAGCACATCATTTTATATAGCACTTAGTATGGAATGTGCCAGTTGACAAAGGCAATCTTTGTTATACATATGGCCACAAATGACTCGGAAGGCTTAGTATCCCAGGGTGTACATATAGTGAGCCGTGAAATACATGATGCAACTCAGAATGTGCTGCAACCTAATACTCACCAAGAAACATATGCAGTAATAGACTGTGTTCTGAGACAGAACATACAAAGAAAAAGCTGGCATGAGATACAGCCATTATAAAGCCATATAACGCAGATTTTTCTTCAAGAAAATTAGGATCTGTTATCTGGAAACCCATTGTCCATAAAGCTCTGAATTATGGGAAGGCCATCTCCCATAGACTCCATTATAATCAAATAATTAAAACTTTAAAAAATGATTTCCTGAAACCCCGGGCTTTCAGGAAATTTTCTGCTCCTATCAGCAGAAAACTGTACCTGTCCAGTGTTATTCCAGTGAGCACCATGGAACCACAGAACGATCCTCTTCCAGCGTCTTCTTTCTTCAAATTTCCCGGGGCAAACGCATGCACAGTTAAACGAAATAGCCAACTTTTTAGTTAAAGTTCGGCCCTTCGTTCTACTGCGCATGAGTAGCCGCGTGAAGGAAAGAGGACGACGGAAGAGGATTGCTCCGCTGATAGAAGCACCAGCCCGGGGTTTCAGGTAGATATATACAATGACTTGGGGTGCCTAACATTTGGCACCCCAAAGTGTACGAAGCCTTTCCTTCTCCTTTAAGTGAATTTCTGGAATTCTAGAGCCAGGGTTATGTACAGTGGAAGCATGCACACCTAATATGTTTTTATTAGCATTTCCCATCTGCCCGGTGCTCTGTACTCAGGTGCAGTACAGTAACACTGCTTTGCAAAGATTAGTCCAGGCAGGACATTTGTTATGGCGGATAGCATGAGGTCATTAATAATACAGGACTGGAACAGCGAATGCTTTCAATCTAAATAATATGACATGAGTGTTACCCGACTGCAGCTCTCCATGGAATTTTATATTGCATTATCAAATATCTCTTATTATTAGAAAAAACAAGGAACATCCCGACAAGTAAGATTGCCAAGAGAATTTACATTCTCTATTCCCTACTTTCCAATTTTTCTCAAGACAGCGTATTTTTCTTAGAAAACCCTTTAGCAATCCAGCATTGACAGCTATCTATCTGGCCCCTGCTTGACAGCCAGTGCCTCTAAAGTAAAGGAGAATCCATTCCCTCATAATAAAGCAATGTAATGTAAACACATATAATACATGTGACTCAAATACAGATGTACAGATCAGGTTTGCTCTATTTTTCATTGTATTCTTACCATTGGGAGCACTGTTTAACCAATGGCTAAATTCCTTTCACCTAGTCAGTGGCATGGCAGCTTACAGATCAAAGGATATTCCTATCATCAAGTTGCACTCTGCAACAGCAGCATTAAAATCACTTGGACAAGATAATTCTAATCAAAATGGAGTCAAATCAAATCATGAATCAAAGCCATATTTCCTGTATTAATGAATAGTTTGAGGTTCAGGGTGGGTCTTCAATATCCCCTTTAAAATTGTGATTTTTCTAACTGCAATAGAAATAACTGATAAATATAACTAGCTCTACATCAAGTTTTGGTTCACAAAGCTGAAACTCTGACATTTGCAGTGCTGTGGAATATGCTGGAGATACAGTCTTTAACAGGGTCAGATTGGACTGACACTGGGAAAAACCCGGTGGGCCCTGCCAATAGAGACCTGCTGTCTGGCTTAAACTATCTGTAATCTAGAAAACTAGGGTTACCCCATTTCCACCCCCATATAAACAGCTCAGACAAGAAGAATGTATAAAACCCAGAAGTACATTCTCAGGGTTGACTCCTAGTGGACAATGGATATTGTATTCTGAACATTTAAGGCCTATTTATGAAGCCCCAATTTTTTCTGGTTGAGTTTTTTTAGGGGCAAAACTCAAATTTGTAGAGGGAATTCTACTTTCTCTAGATTTATTATGCTCCAAGGCTGCTAAACATCCAAAATGGAAAATACTCCAGCTAAAACCAGTCGAAATCATGTAGAAGTCAATGGCAGATGTCCCGTCAGCAATTTGAAGATGTTTCTTGCCTTCTTGATCTTCAAGGGTTTCAGGCTGGTTTTCATTAGATAATCCAAAAAAGATGAGGTTTTCGGGTGTCAAAACGAAAAAATCATTCACTCTTTCATGTGCTTTCAGAAAGAGCCAGTTCTTTAGGATGGAACTGCTTTCTGGCAGGCTGTTGTTCCTCCTTCAATGTAACTGAATGTGCCTCAGTGGGACCTGGCTTTTAAGTA